>NW_019154087.1:54310297-54351892 GCF_002288905.1 Enhydra lutris kenyoni | reverse complement strand
AAATTAACTGCAAGGCTAAAGAATCATGGGGAGAAAGCCATGAGTTCCGTGCTTTGCTTTCTCCTCCTTTGGAATTACGCTGCTCTCCTTGGTATTGAAACTGTACTCCTTGGTAGGTGAACTTGATCCTGGCTGGGCTTCTTGTTGATCTTCTCGGGGAGGGGCCTGTTGTAGTGATTCTCAAGTGTCTTTGCCCCGGGCGGAGTTGCACCGCCCTTACCAGGCGCCGGGCTGAGTAATCCGCTCGGGTTTGCTTTTGGGAGCATTTGTTCCCTGAGCGCTTTCCGTAGAGTTCCGGAGGGCGGGAATGAAGATGGCGGCCTCTCAGTCTCCGGCCCGGAGGAGCCGAAGCCCGGGGCCCCACTCCTCAGTGCGCCCTCAGAGAACAGCGCCAATTTACTCCCGTCACCCTGCCTCCGGCCGCGCTCCGAGCTGACCGAGCCTGCGACCGGTTCAAGGTAACCCCGAGCTTAGAGCTTACTCCTCGGCTCTGTCTCTGTAGCCGGCTTCCCTGTTCTAAAACTTGTAAGCTCTGCGACACTCAGACACCCTTGATCCTTCTGTGACCCTGCGGGACCTGAGGCCACACTGACCCTGCGTGGGCTTCACCCCGGTTAAGCCTCTGGAGCGATGTCCCTCAGCGGAACAGACTTTTAAAAGTCCCGATTTTGTGCTCCGTTGCTCCGCCGCTTGCCGGGAGCCGGCCCCTCCCCCCGCGGTCTATCTTCCCGTCGCTTTGGATTCACTTCTCCGCCAGTCCTACCTTTCAGAAAGTGGTTGATTTTCTGTTTCTAGAATTGCTGTTCTTCTTCTCTTCGATCTCCCGTTGGATTTGTAGGTGTTTGCAATCTTTAGATAAGCTATCTAGCTGATCTCCCGCTACCTGAAGTAGTCTCAGCCTGCTACTTCTCCGCCATCTTGACCGACTATTTCAGGTTTTCTACATAGAGTGTAAGGTCATCTGCAAATAGTAAAAGTTTGACTTCTTCCTTGACAATTTGGATTGCTTTTATTTCTTTTTTGTTGTCTGATTACTGAGGTTAGAACCTCAATAATATGTTAAGTAACAGTGGTGAGAGTGGACATCCCTGTCAGGCTCCTGACCTTAGGGGAAAATCTCTAAGCTTTTCCCCATTGAGAATGATATTTGCTATGGGTTTTTTGTATACGGCTTATTATATTAAGGTGTTTTCCCTCTATCCCTATACTGTGGAGAGTTTTAATCAAGAAAGGATGTTGTACTTTGTCAAATGCTTTTTCTGCATCAATTGAGAGGATCATATGGTTCTTGTCTTTTCTTTTATTAATGTGATGTAACACATTGATTGATTTGTGAATGTTGAACCACCTTGTAGCCCAGGAATAAATCCCACTTGGTCGTGGTAAATAATATTTCTAATGTACTGTTAGATCCTATTGGCTAGTATCTTGGTAAGAATTTTTGCATCCATGTTCATCAGGGATAGTGGTCTATAATTCTCCTTTATGATAGGGTCTTTGGTTTTGGGATCAAGGTAAAGCTGGCCTCACAGAACAAGTTTGGAAGTTTTCCTTCCATTTCTATTTTTTGAACTAGCTCCAGAAGAATAGGTATTAGTTGTTCTTTAAGTGTTTGGTAGAACTCACCTGGGAAGCCATCGGGGCCTGGGCTCTTGTTTGTTGAGAGATGTTTGATTACTGTTTCAATTTCCTTGCTGGTCATGGGTCTAGTCAGGTTTTCTATTTCTCCTTATTCCAGTTTTAGTAGTTTATGCATCTCTAGGAATGCATCCGTTTCTTCCAGAATGCCTAATTTGTTGACATACAGTTTCTCATAATGTGTTCTTATAATTGTTTGTATTTCTTTGGTCTTGGTTCCTATCTTTCCTCTTTCATTCATGGTTTTATTTATTTGAGTCCTTTTTTGTTTTGGTAAGTCTGGCTAGAGGTTTATCAATCTTATTCGTTCAAAGAAGCAGCTCCTGGTTTCATTGATCTGTTCTACTTTTTTGTTTTGTTTTGATTTCTATATCATTTATTTCTGCTTTATTATTTCTCTTCTGCTGGATGTAGACTTTATTTGCTGTTTGTTTTCCAATTCCTTTAGGTGTAAGGTTATGCTGTGTATTTGAGACTTTTCTTGCTTCTTGAGGAAGGCTTGTATTGCTATATAATTCCCTCTTAGGACTGTCTTTGGTTCATCCCAAAGGGTTTGAACAGTGTTTCATTTTCATTTGCTTTCATGTACTTTTTGTTGTTGTTGTTGTTAATTCTTCTTTAATTTCCTGGTTGACCCATTCATTCTTTAATAAGATATCCTTTAAGCGCCATGTTATTTGTGGTCCTTTGAAATTCCTTCCTATGGTTGACTTCATATTTCATAGCTTCTTAAGGAAGACCTGTATTGCTGTATTCTGCTCTCTTATGCCTGCTTTTGCTGCATCCCCAAAGTTTTGGCTTTTGGTTTTTATTTTCATTTGCTTCCATGTATTTTTAAATTTCTTCCTTAACTTCCTGGCTGACTCATTCATTCTTTAGTAAGATGTTCTTTAACCTCCTAGTATTTGTGGTCTTTCTGAACTTTTCTTGTGGCTGATGTCAAGTTTCATAGCATTGTGGTTGGAAAATATGCATGGTAGATCTCAATCTTCTTATACTTCTTGATTTGTGACCCAGCATGTGGTCTATTCTGGAGAATGTTCCATGTGCACTCAAGAATGTGTATTCTGCTGCTTAGCATGAAATGTTATGAATATACCTGTTAAGTCTATCTGGCTCATTGTGTCATTCAAAGCCATTATTTCATATTGATTATCTGCTTAGATGAACTGTCCATTAATGTAAGTAGGGGGTTTAAGTCCCCTACTATTATTTTACTATTATCAATGAGTTTCTTTATGGTTGTTATTGTTTTATATATTTGGGCATTCCCAACTTGGGGCATAAATATTTAAAATTGTTGTATCCTGTTGGATAGACCTCTTTTTTTTCTTCTTTTTTTATTATGTTCAGTTAGCCACTGTATAATACCTAATTAGGTTTTGATGTAGTGTTCGATGATTCATTAGGTAAATATAACACCCAGTGCTCATCATAGCACATGCTCTCCTCAATACCCATCACACTGTTACCCCCTTCCCCCAGCATCCTCCCTTCTTAATCCTTCAAATTGTTTCCCTGGTCTCTCATGGTTCATCTTTCTCTCTGATTTCTCACCCTTTGGATTTCCCTCCCTTCCTACAGTCCTCCGTGCTATTATTTATGTTCCATATATGAGTGAAACCATAAAAAATTGTCTTTCTCTGCTTGACTTAACATATTCCCCTCCAGTTCCATCCATGTCGATGCAAATGGTATGTATTCATTTTTTTCTGATGGCTGAATTATTTTCCATTGTATTTATGTACCACATCTTCTCTATCCACTCATCTGTTGAAGGGCATCTTGGCCCTTTCCACAGTTTGGCTATTTTAGACATTGCTACTCTGAGCAGTGGGATGCATGTGCCCCTTCTTTTCACTACATCTGTATCTTTGGCATAAATACTTAGTAGTGCAGTTGCTGGGTCATAGGGTAGCTATCTTCTAAATATCTTGAGGAACCTCCATACTCTTTTCCAGAGTGGCTGTACCAGCTTGCATTCCCACCAACAGTGTAAGAGGGGTCCCCTTTCTCCACATCCTTGCCAACACTTGTTGTTTCCTGTTTTGTTTATTTTTGCCATTCTAACTTGTATAAAGTGGTATCTCATTGGGGTTTTGATTTGTATTTCTCTGATGGCTAGTGAGGTTGAGCATTTTTTCATGTGTCTGTTAGCCATTTGTATGTCTTCTTTGGAGAAGTGTCTGTTCATGTCTTCTGCCCATTTTTTGGCTGGGTTATTAGTTTTTGAGTGTTGAGTTTGAGAAGTTCTTTATATATCTTGGATACTAGCCCTTTATCTGTAATGTCATTTGCAAATATCTTCTCCCATTTTGTAGGTTGTCTCTTAGTTTTGTTGACTGTTTTCTTTGTTGTGCAGAACCTTTTAATCTTGATGAAATCCCAAAAGTTCATTTTTACTTTTGTTTCACTTGCCTTTGGAGATGTGTCTTAAAGTAAGTTATTGTGGCTGATGTCAATAGACCCCCCTTTTTATGATATATGACCTTCATCTCTTGTTATAGTCTTTAGTTTAAAATCTAGTTTGTCTGATGTAATTATTGCTTTCTTTTGATGTCCGTTGACATGAAAAAAATTTCTCTGTCCCCTCACTTTCAATCTGGGGGTATCTTTAAGTCTAAAATGATTTTCTTATAGGCAGTATATAGATGGGTCTTGTTCTTGTGTGTGTGTGTGTGTGTGTGTGTGTTTAAGTCCATTCAGACAAATAATTAAATAAATAAATCCATTCGGACACCCTATGTCTTTGATTGGAACACTTAGTCCATTTAAAGTCAGAGTAACTGTTGATAGATACTGATTAATGCCATTTTATTACTTGTCTTATCACTGTTTTGGGAGATTTCCTCTGTTCCTTTCCAGTCTTTGTCACTTTTGGTCTTTTTTCCCCACTCGTGGAGTCCCTTAAATATTTCTTGCAAGGCTGGTTTAGTGGTCACTAACTCCTTTTGTTTTCGTTTGCCTGGGAAACTATCTCTCTTTCTATTCTAAAGGATAGTCTTGCTGGATAGAGTATTCTTGGCTGCAGATTTTTCCCATTCACCAAATGGAATATATCATGCCACTTTCTTCTTGCCTACAACGTTTCTTTGGAAATATATGCTGCTAACATTATTTGTCTTCCTTTGTTAGTTAGGGGCTTCTATTGTCTTGATGTTTTTAGGATTTTTTCCTTATGTCTATATTTTGAAAATTTAACTATAATATGTTTTGATGTTGACCTGCTTTTGTTGATTTTGATGGGAGTTCTCTGTGCCTTCTGGATTTGGATATCTGTTTCTTTCTCCAGATTAGGGAAATTTTCAGTTATAATTTCCTCAAATGAAACTTCTGCCCCTTTCTTTTCTCTTCTTTCTCTGGGATTCCTATGATATGAATATTACTGTGCTTTATGGAGTCACCAAGTTCCCTAAGTCTACATTTGTGATCTAATGTTTTACTTTCCCTATTCTCTTCAGCTTCATTATTGTCCATAATTTTATCTTCTATATTACTTATTTGTTCCTCTCCTTCTCCCATCTTTGTGATCATTACATTCAATTGGTTTCAAATCTTGGTTATTGATTTTTTCATTGCTGCCTGACTGGTTTTTAGGTCTTTTATCTCTGGAGTAAGAGATTCCTTGGTGTCTTCAATGCTTTTCTCAAGCAAGCCCAGTTAGTATCCTTATGAATGTTGCTTTAAATTCTGGATCAGGCATATTACTTATATCTTTTCAATTAGATCCGGCCATGATCTTTACTTGTTCTTTCTTTTGGGATGAATTGCTCCATCCTGGCATTTTGTCTAGGTTTCTGTCTTCTTCTCTGTATTAGGAAAGCCTGTTATGTTTCCTGCTCCTGAGAGTAATGATGTAATTAATGTAATTATGTAATTATGAAGAAGAGGTCATAATGTCCTGGGCCTGGCACTTCAGGAAGTGTCTCTGGTGTATGCTTCATGTACTCTTCCTCTGTGTTCTGGCTGCTCTATCCCTCAGGTAGGTCTTTTGCAGGGTTTCTCCTTGACTACAGTGGGGAATGTTTGGAGCTTGACCAGAGTGTGATGAATTTTAACTAGGTAAGCTCCAGTCTGCTTGTTAAAAAAGATCTGATGTTATTTCCAGTATAGTTGAAGATTTGCAGAATTCTATGGTCAGTAGACATGGTGCATGCAAGGGTTTGTGCTGGTCTTCTGGGGAAGGGGCCCACTGTGCTGGTTTTCAGGCACACTTGCCAAAGAAAAGCAACACCAGCAGAGCACAGTGGGTTGGGGCTTGGTGTAAGTGGTTTATACCACCACTGTTGGCACTGTGCTCTTTACTGAAATTAGTTTATGCTGAGGAGCAGGGGAGAAAAATGGCATCAGTTCCCAACCTGATCCCTGGAGAGGGGAGTTGTAGCTCACTGCTGTCAGAGAAGCTCTCCCAAAAGAGCAAATAATTTCCCTGTGCATTATAGGCATTTCTCAGATCATTGTTTTCACACTGCCTGTGTCCAGGTTGCTTGTCTGCTTGGAGTAGTGTAGAGCACTTTGGGCTCTATCCCAGCTATGTTGGCTGAGTTTTAAAACTCCAAACTTTAGGGACCTGCTGTGGCAGGGACCTGCATTCATCTTCTGGGGCGCGGTCTTACTGTGCTGTGATTGATGCGAGTTTGAACCAGAAGGGAGATTGCACCAGAGTGCAGGGGCACAGAGTTTGGAGTAAGGCACTACAAAGAGCCAATGTCCAGGTTAGCTGCCCTTAGCAGGTGTCTCTGCACCTATGCTGAGGGGTAGAGGAGGGAAATGGCACCCATTGGCTCCTTTTTCCCTGGAGAGGTAATGCCATTTCTTTCAGATGTACTCCAAGAAGCGGGAACCATCTCTCTCAGTATGTCTCTGGTGATCCACAGACTGGGCCATTTCCAACCCCCACCCCCACACATTACCTGCTTGCTCTCTTTACAGGAGCACTGCAGAGCCCTCAGGGCTTTGTACCTGTCATGCCAGAGCCCTCTAAAACTTCAGTTTTATGAGCTTAGATGGTTACAAATACTAACAAAAATCAGCCCTTCTCATTTTCACTGTCAATGGCTTTGGGGAAGTTTTTGTTTGTTTGTTTGTTTGTGTGGCATTTTGTTGTTGTTGTTGTGGTGGTGGTGGTGGGGTTTGTGTGTGTGTATGTGTGTGTGTTTAATGATTCTCTGTGCACTCTGCTCTCTCTCATCTCTCTCCAAGACCAGGGCTCCCTCCTCTCCACAGCACCAGCAATCCATTTCTTTTCTAAACCATACCTCTGCACTTCCTACCTTTATGATGTGGCTTCTTCTCTTCCCCTAGTTGTGCAGTTTGTTCTGTCAGTACTCAGATTGATTTCATGTGTATTCAGAATAATTTGATTTTCATCTACCTGTGTTCAAGGGATAAGGGAAGCATAGGATCCTCCTATTACTATGCCATCTTACCTCCTCTCTTTATTTACTTTTTTGCCCACAAAAGTCACACTTCTCTGCATCTACTGGGAAGATACACTTCCAAAAATACAAAATAACATATGAACAAAGTTACTTATTGCAGTTTTAATTGTAATAACAAATTATTAATATCACAAAGATCCATCAGTGGGAGATTGGTTCAATGGACTATGGTATAATTTCACAACAGAATTCTGTGCAGCTATGAAAAAAAAATGGAAAAAAAATCTAAAATCTTATATGTAGATTTTCATGTCATCTTGTCAAGTG
Source organism: Enhydra lutris kenyoni (assembly GCF_002288905.1). Classification (NCBI taxonomy): domain Eukaryota; kingdom Metazoa; phylum Chordata; class Mammalia; order Carnivora; family Mustelidae; genus Enhydra; species Enhydra lutris. Next base: position 54,344,546 of record NW_019154087.1, on the reverse strand, counting down.
AAAAAGATACAAGGAGTAGAGTGTATAATTTGTGCAACCGATTTTGGTAAAAAAAAAACTGATTTTGGTAAAAAAAAAAAAGGGAAGAATATCTATCTATCTATCTATCTATCTATCATTTATCTAATTTATAATTGCTTATTTCTCAAAGTGAAACACAGGAAGGAAAAACCAGAATCTAAATCAGGACCAACTGGAAAATGTTACCTAAAAAATGTTGATAAGAATGAGTGGAAAGGATGAGAATGAGAGCCTGAATTCTCTTTAGTTCTGCTGTAATAAGATATATGCACTCCAAAATATGACTGTTATCCACAGGGCTTGTGGGAAATATGGGGTTAGAGGCACAACACTCAAAAACTTCATCAGTGATGAATTTAAAAAGGTAGGAATCCAATTAAAGTGGTAGCACAGTTATACACATGTGAAATGGTTAAGAAATACCTAAATATTATAATAAACGTGGGACCGTACGTAAAACAGACCTAAAATTTGCTGGTAGAAGTGAGCATCGCAACTCTTCTTCGAGGAAAGTTGTAACCCCTGATGTGGCTGTGTGTGGTTCATAACATGCAGTGAGCTGAGAGAGCTGGTCGATGTTTTCAGCGTGTGTATATGCATTTGTTCATTCTTATTCAATCTGGGTCAAATGGGTGAGGTTTTATGGTGATGATATTGTGCATAAGCAAAGACAAAATTTGCATTATACTCATATATGTAAATAGTGCTGGAACAAATTAGTGTTCCCCAAAACAAGCATTATGCAATTTTCATTGATGAATGTTACATATTAATATATAAAATTGTATCAAAAATGTTGAAAAGCACTCTTAAAATGTAATACAAAGAGACAAATGCATATGTATCTCACAGTGATAGCATAACCATGTGGAGAAAAGCATTATTTTGGGCAATATATGGAGGAAACTGCTCTGACTGCACATTCTTACTCTACAAAAAGTATCTTAAAAATTACTTATGGGATTCTTATGGATTTTTAATTATATAAATGTTGGTAATGCAATTTTGAGACTCTTCTGTATGTATTCTAAAATACAGCAAAACAACCAATGTATTGATATTAGAATTTTTCAATGTAGGGAGAAGAATATATGAATTTAAAGGGACATGAGAGAGAAAACCCTTTCTGATTTTGATTTTGAATTGGAAATATGAATGAAATCTTAAGCTTGTTAAACCATATATTTCATAATAATTATTTTTTCTTCACAAAGAAGGCCTAAAAGAATATCTTAGTGGCAATTAGCACACTGGTTACCTGGACATTGGTTTCTAATGCAAAATTTCTCATGGAAAGAAGCAGGGCTTTCAGAGAAATGGATGACTTCTGGCCCTAGACAGGAAAGCACACAGTGAGACTGAGGTATCTTGTACCAGAAAGAAGGTAATAAAAAAAAAAAAAAGACACAAGACCCACATGCAAGGGGCCCCCTCTTGACAAATTGACCATCTGAGCAGCAGAAAAGAATAATGACAGTAACTGTTATGCACTCAACAACAAAGAAAAATCCATTACTCCAAGTGCACAAAGTATAAACCATGAAGGCTAAGCTCATAAATGAGCTTATCAAACCTAAAAGCTTCTGTATAACAAAAGACACCATAAAGAAGTGAAACGACAAGCTTCAAAGAGGATGCTATTTGCTTTATGCACAACTGATATGATTGGAGTCCAAAATATATTTTTTAAAGTACAGATATTAATGGAATAAAGAAAACAACACAATAGTGACCTTAGTTATGAATAAGTAGTTCAGAGATGAGAAAGCACAAATGGCCCATAAACATGTAAAAAGATTCCGTAGCATTAAGGAGTGAAGTGCAAACTAAAGCCTTAAGGACTTGCTGTCTCCTATTGACCAGACCTGCAAAGTGAGAGTCTGATAGTACAGAGTGTTTTTGAGGATGTGGAACAATGATACCCCTCCCTTGTTGCTCATGGGAGTTCAAATGGGTTCAGTTTTGGAAAATTTACATTACCTACCGAGGCTGATGACACATTCCTTATGATTCAGCAAAGTTCCTGATGCACAAGATTGATCATGGCAACATTGTTTATTGAAGCAAAAAATGGAAAAGGCCAATATTTTTTCAATACTAGAATACATCAATCATTTTTTATGTCCATATAGTATGGAGTAAGAATAAAATGAAATAACTGGATCTATAGGATCAACATATTTGAATCTTGTTAATTGACTGGTGAGTGAAAGCAGCAAGAAAAATACACAGTTAAGTCAATTTCAATAAAGCTTAGGAAGAGACCATTAAATAATACATTATATTGAGGTTGCATATGTAGATAATAAAAGAATAAAACTATATTGAAAAATCAAGAAAATTATAAACACAAACTTAAAATAGTTATCTCTGGAAAGAGACAAGGAAATGGAACTGGGCAGGAACTTAAAAAGAGACTGGAGAAGTCATGGTGAGATATCTATATCTATATGACAAATATGTACATGTGTACATGTATGTGTATGCATTTCTTAGGCTAGATAGTGAATATATGTGTCCTTCTTGTAGACCAAGTGGAACTATGAATTTTAATTTTTATTTTACTAGAGAAAAAGCCACTATAATGATTTGCAATTAAGATAAGGGAATAGGAGGGAAGCATGTGTGGCTCAGTCAGTTAAGCAGATCTTTTTGATTCCAATCATGATCCCGGGATCCTTGGATCAAACCCTGCCTTGGGCTCCCTGTTCAGCGTGGAGTCTTTTTCTTTTTCTCCTTCTGCCCCTCCCAGTGTTCATGCTCTCGAATGCTCTCTTTTTCTCAAATAAATAAATGAAATCTTTATATATATTTTTAATTTTAAAAAAGATAATAGACCAGCAAACAAAAAGTTGTGGTTGATCTTGGTAGAATGTCTGTACTGGTCACTTTCAACTTTCAATATGTTTTATTGTTTGTTATATTTTTTAAAAAGCCCTGAGAACAATTATTTATTAATTTCTTGATCTTGATACTTTTTTCAAAAGATTTTATTTACTGGGCGCCTGGGTGGCTCAGAAGGTGCCCTCTGCCTTCGGCTCAGGTCATGATCCCAGAGTCCTGGGATCGAGTCCCACATCGGGCTCTCTGCTCAGCAGGGAGCCTGCTTCTCCATCTCTCTCTGCCTGCCTCTCTGCCTACTTGTAATCTCTGTCTGTCAAATAAATAAATAAATAAATAAATCTTTAAAAAAAAAAAGATTTTATTTACTTATTTATTTGACAGAGAAAGACACAGCGAGAGAGGTAACAGAGCAGAGGGAGTGGGAGAGGGAGAAGCAGGCTCCCTGCGGAGGAGGGAGCCTGATGTGGGACTCGACCCGAGGACCCCAGGATTGCAACAGGAGCTGAAGGTAGACACTTAATGACTGAGCCACCCAGGTGCCCCTTGACCTTGATACTTTTTAAAATATATTTTGTTTTTAATTAATCTCCACACCCAATGTAGGGCTCAAATTTCACAACCCTGAGATCAAGAGTCCCACACTCTACTGACTGAGCCAGCCAGGCAGGCTAATCTTGATACTTTTTGATATAGAAATACCATGGCAATTTTCTTTCTAGTTATAATTAGTCATATCCTTTCTAGTCGTAATCAGAAATACTGAAAACTAAGATGGAGAGTCATCTCTAGTCCTTAGAAAGCCTTGTAGGTACTTAAGGAAAAAAGTAGCAGCTTTATTACTTAAAAATAAATTACTTTGGGGGCACCTGGATAGCTCAGTCCGTTAAGTGCCTGACCATTGATTTTGGTGTAGGTCATGATCTCAGGGTCTAGGGATCGAGCCCCATGTCGACTTTCCACTCAACGGGGAGTCTCCTTGAGATTCTCCCCCTCTCCCTCTGCACACACACTGTCTCTCTCAAATAAATTAAAAAAAAAAATCTAAAAAACAATGTGTTGACACTTAACTGTCAGGAGGTTAAATTTGCCATACATGTATCCTTCTAATTTTTCAAAGTTTTATTAAAGTATAATTGATACACAAAAAATTGCACACTCTTAATGTATGCATCATGATGAATTTGGGCACATCCATACACTCATGATACCACCATCACAATCAAGACACTAAACATGACTATTAGTTCCAAAAATTTCCCTGTGTTATGTGTGCGTACGTGTATGTGTGTGGGCATGTGTGTGTTTGTGGTAAAAACACTAAACATGAGATCTATGTTGGTAACATAATTTCATGCACACAATCTGCTCTTTTTAACTACAGGCACTGTGTTGTACAGCAGATCTTTAGAATTTATTCATCTTGCATAACTGAAACTGTATACCCATTGAACAAGTCCCTATTTCCCCCTCCTGCTGTGACAGGCAATCACCATTCCATTCTTTGACTCTGATTTTGACTACTTTAGATACCACATATAACTGGAATCATGCAGTATTTGTCTTTCATGACTAACTTATTTCACTCAGCATAATGTCTTGTAGGTCCATCCATGTTGTTGCAAATGGCAGGATTTTCTTCTTTTTTTAAATATTTTATTTATTTATTTGACAGAGAAAGAGAGAGAAAGAGAGAGAGAACAAGCAAGGGGGAGGGTCAGAGGGAGAGGAAGAAGCAGACTCCCTGCTGAGCAGGGAGCCCTACTTTGGGACTCAATTCCAGAGTCCTGAGATCATGACTTGAGCCAAAGGCAGACACTCAACCTACTGAGCCACCCAGGTACCCCTGGATTTCCTTCTTTTTTAAGACTAAATAATATTGTCTGTATATACTACATTTTCTTTATCCATTTATTGCACATGAACATTTGGGTTGTTTCCATATCTTGGCTAGTGTGAATAACGTGGCAATGAACATGCAGATCAAAACCACAATGAGATATCACCTCATACCTGTTAAGATGGCTATTACAAAAAAAAGAAAAGATAACAAGTGTTACTAGCTTAAAAAGACAGTAACACCTCCATGTTCATAGGTAAATCCTGTGAATTCTCACTAAGAGGATAATCTTTTTATTATTTATTTCTTTTCTTTTTATTTTATTCATATGAGAAGATGGATATTAGCTGAACCTAAAATTACTGGTGATCATTAATCATAATACATGGTAATAATTTTATAATTTATGTAAATCAAGCTATCCCATGCTACACCTTAAACCTATGTAATGATGTATGTAAATTATTTCTCGATAAAACAGAGTAAAAATTTTAAAAAGAATGGCCCTCATCAGTATCATCAGTATCAACTAAATATATTCTTCACAATGAATCTCAGTCTCAGATTGTCATCCCTTTTTACCTGTAGATAAGTGGTTTTTATCAGAGCCTTTCCAATATCCTTGGCTTGGAAAGTTGGCTCTGTACCGGTATCTGTGACTTAAAATTCGCAGACCCTTTCAGAGAAACAGATGGTATCCTTCCATTAATTTTCTAAGTACCAAGACGGGTGCTAACACTAGTTCCTCCATTATTAGCCTTTACATTGTATCACAGCATGATTTCTGATGAGGGCTTTTTGAATCCACATTCACTAATGTTCTCAGCATGAAATTGGGAATATATTTTTTCTTTGTGTCAGATTCAATGCTTCCCAAACTTTCTCCAGGCCAATTTTTAGGTGTTATTTTATGGCAAAATAGAGATAAGAGGTTCAAAAAATGTAGGTCACCTGTCAATCATGCACCTTACAACACAGCTAATTTCTTTGATTATAGATTTGGGGTCCATTTCAGGGAGGAGTAGCAAAATCTGAAAAAGTTTCAAGGTTATACAGTGCATTTGAAATGGATACTTTATATTTTTTTTGTTTAGCCAACCAGATTTTTCCCATTTCAAAAATGTGAGCTATGAGACACAAAACTTGAATGAGTTTCAGATTTGAGACATAAGTTTGTCTGGAGCTGAGTCCAAATTGGACACTGGAGCAAGCCACAGCCACATGATAATCAAACTTATTTGAAATCAGAAAGGAGCTCTTTCAAAAAAGTACTAACCTACAAATTCTAAAATAGAACAGACAGAAAAAAAGTACATTATGACCTAGTGAGAAAAAAAGACAGAGAAAAAGAGAAATTTGCACACTGATTTTTGCAATTCCTGGAACACACTTGGTTGCATTTTTTATGATGGATTTCATGAAATTTTTCTGTATCTTGATAACCAGTACTCCCCCTTGCCTAGAACCTCTTTCAATGTTCTGTTCATTGAAACCAAATGATCTCTGTCTTTGAAATGGGTCTCCCTTGTCTTTCCCCCTCAACTCATCTAGTCAGCACCACCAAGCTAAGCTTCTAAATACCTGAATTTAATATTTCTTCTGTCCATTATACTGTTGCCTCTGTCTTTAGAGATTAGAACCAGAGAACGTTAGCACAGGACAGGACCTTTCTGTTACTTACTTCACTCCTCTCATCTTGCAAAAGTGGAAATAAACCCCTAGGACTAGCATGATACAATGTCAGTGACAAATGACAATGACATAGGTAGAATGTTTCAATCCTAGAATTGTTTATCAACCATATGATTATCTCATTTTTTCTTGGATTTTTTTCTGAAAAGCTAGTGTGTAGAACAGTCCCTTCCTCACAGTCCTTTGGCCGTCAGCAGCAGCCCCTGATCACGTAGATCACACCTTTGTCTGAGTTGCCTCGGTGAGTTGGAATCTCCCTGAGAGCCATCATCCTATTTGGGACGCTGCTAGCTGTCGCTTCTAAGCTGATGCTTTGCTGGAGATGGTGCTGCTCTTAAAGCATTTGCTTTGTTGTTTTATTCCATTATCTCCATGTGTGCTTATCTCCTGCTCTGCTTCACCACACTACACAGCTTTGGTTTGGTATGTGCTATTGTCATTTCCGTCCATCACACAACCAGACCAGGAAGAATGAAGCATATCAGTTTGACTGATCTTACTGTTTATGTCCCTACATGATCAGTGAGGATGGCTCAACTTTGTTATTTAAGATCTTTTCTGGAGATTTGGATTTAGTAAATAGTGAACAGAGGGTCCAAATATCTTTACTCTAGAGTCATCTATATTTGAAAAGAAATATAGCACCAGCGGGAAACAGGTTCTGAGTTGCAATGAATATCCAGAGACCAGAGCATCCTGCCATCAATGTCCCAGCCTGTCTCACCTTCTGATGGAATGGGGCTGTATTGCAGCAGATAATAAATGGATACAGAGCCAAAGTTTGGCTTACATGGGTCTGTATATTCTGTATACCCACTTGGTGATCATTTCTAATCTCCCTCAATGTATAACTGAGCCACCCTCACATGGAGCATTTGCTCCAGTTTGAAAAGGAACATTGTAGTGAGGAAGATTGAGCACAAACCATTGAAACATTAGTGCCATCCCTAAGCACGTTAAGTTGCTAAAAGATGTAGGAGGAATGCTCCACATCCTGTCTTCAGTTAAGTCACCAATATGGCCCCTAAAAAAGTCTCCAGATGAACCCTGAAGGATGACTGCAGGCTAGCACGGACTCCAATGAATAGCAGCCTGATTGCGGCTGCTATCTCAGACATGGTGCTGTTCTAGACTAGATTAATTTGGCCTCGGCTCCTGTTATGTTGATTTGGCAAATATGTTATTTTGTACTCAGATCAGATAAAACAGATCAGAAACAATTTGCATGCACATGAAATGTACAAAATTAGGCATTTATAGTTCTTCTTCAGGGTTCTGTTAACTTACTTCCCCTCTGTCAGAATATAGTCCTAAGATATCTGGACCACCTGGTCAGCCCACAGAACATCACGCTGATTTACTACATTGATAACTGTATGATAATTAAGTTGGTGAACAAGAAGTGGCTAGCAACTGGGAGCCTTGGTGAGTAAGTACATTCCAGAGAATGAGAGATAAACCAACCCCACAAAGGTCCATGGAGTGGCCCAACACATCAGTATAATCACTCGTAGTCCAGTCCCCAGGGACTGCAAGGACATGCTCTCTAACTTAGAGGAAAAATTATTACATTTTATGTCTCCTAACACAAAGATGGAAGCACAATACCTGGTAGAACTCTTTGGGTTTAAGAGCATATCCCGCACCTGGGTGACATGAAAAGCTGCCACCATTGAGTGGATCCTGGGAAAAGAAATACTGTAGCAGATCTAGGCTTCAATGAAGGCAATCGTCCTACTTAAGCTGTGTGAATGCCATATAGCACTCTCCAGTGGAAGAATCACAACACAGACATATGGGCTTCTGGAGCAAGTCTGTGCCAGATGCAGTGGAGAACTGCAAACCTTTGAGAAACAGTTCCTGGCATGATACTGGACCTCAGTAGAGATAAAATACCTGGCAATGGCTATTGTGTCTCTGCAACTTTGCCAAACCCACTAAGTTGTAAAGACAGGTGAGTCCACCAGCTCCATTATTACTAGCTGGGAAGATAAAAACCTACCTCTAGTTTACAAATGGGTTGAATTGATATGTGGATAAAAGCTAAAAATGCCAGCCTCACTCAGGAAGTCCTTGAAAACAGTAGGAAGTGGAAAACAAAATCCTCAGAATGGACAGAGCTTCAGGTAATCCACATGGCCATCCACTTTGTGTACACAGAGTTTGGGATGAACAGTGCTCTAGGTAATGTTGAATGTCTTGCTTACAGGGACTCAAAAGGAAAAAGACTGGAAAAGTTTGGATAAGACGGTTTGATGTACAGGCATGGGGATGGAGATTTGGGAGTAAAGGTACGAAGTGGGAATGACTTTGTTTCACATAGCGGTTCTCACAGGAAAGTATCAAGTAGTAAGATTGGATCAGTCAGTTTCAGCTGGTCTGTGTGATTGGTCACATCAGCATGGGTATGATGAGCACATGAATTCGATCAATTCAGTGGTCACAGCAGAAGTGATGAAGGGTAAGCATGGGTCCAACAGGAGAAGATTCCATTTGCCAAGGCTCACTTAGTTGTTGCTGCAAATGAATGTCCAAACTGGCAGCAAGAGAGATCAATGTTTGCACCCTAGGTGGATCTATTTATCAAGGAGGCCAACCGGACATTTGATGGTGAGTTGAATAAATCAGGTTGGTTCCTTTCAACCTGGAAAGAACAAAGACTTGATTTAATAAAAATAAAGATGTATCATAGGGGAGATTTTTCATTCCTATTCATAAGACCTCACCAGTACAACTATCTAAGACTGGATGTAGTGTTTAATTCTCCAATATGGGACCCCACATAGCACTGGTCAGAACCAGAAGACCTTCTTTATAGCAAAGGAAGTGTGGGAGTGAGTTCATGACTATGTGACCCAATGGTTATATCACACAGGCACTCACTGAAGCTTTTGGCCTGAAAGAGCATTAGAAAGTACAGTCAACTAGCCTAAAACTCTATTCTACGAAGAGCAGACTTCAATATCCAAGGTGCAGTGTATACATTGCATCAAAACTTTATACAGTATCATGTAGGAAGAATACTTATATCTGAGAACCAAGGAGTAGAGACAGGGGAAACTCCACTAATTATCATTCTTCATCACCCATTAGGGTTTTTATGTCTCCCATTCACACAGCTCTACACTCTACGTGACTAGAAGTCCTAATCCTCAAAGGATGCAAAGTCTTGCCAAGGGAAAACAATGAGAATCCTATTGAGCTACAAGCTATGATTGACACCTAGGCACTCAGGCTCTTTGTGCCCAGAGACTGCAGGAAAGGAGGAATCATAATCTTCACAAGAATAACTGACGGTAATCACCAAGAGGTGGTAAGGTTTCTGTCACACAGTGGGATCAGAGAAGAATATGTGTGGCACCTGGTGGTCCACTTCAGCGTGTACTGCTACTCACTGGTCCAGTTGTAATGATAAATTAAAAAGGTCCACAACCATGTGAAAAAGTTATGGTAACCAAGGGTTCAGGGTCTTCAGGGATTGTCCAGAGCACACCACCAAGCCAACCATCAAGACCATCAATGGTGGTCTGAGGGTGAGGGGAATCCATGCCGGACAGTTGAGGAAGAAGATGATGGGTATCAGATGGGGCTCAAAACCTAGTGCAATAGTGCACTACAGTTTATACTGCTTACCTCCCTCTTCTGTGCTTCCCTTAAAAATAGAGCCCCCACCCCCGGAATCCTGGACTAACTTCTCTCTCAAACATCTTTGAGGAAACCAAGACAATCAGCTCAAGGGACAGACTGAAGTGAACGTGGAGATATACCCAGAACCCAGAACCCACTTAAAAGAAAGACTTACTGCTCCAACACATGGGTGTGTTAACCCTTCTGAGTTTGCCTAAGCTTCAGAGAGCTGTGTAATCCAGAAAGAGAATGATCTTCCTGGGGTGGCCCACACCCAGTGACTGATAATGAAGGAATTATAAAGGCCTGGCGATTTCCCTTATTCTAAGATATCAGTTCCTTACAAGTAATACATACTTCAGAATCCACTGTGGGGTTAGCTGAGGCTTTGTTGTATCTGCACACTGGACTTCTCTGTCTACCCAGTGCTGTTTTCTCCATACCCACCACTACCATGGAGGCTTATAATAAGGTTTCTATTTCTAATATCTATTTTTCATATTTCTAGTGATATTTCAATAAAACTTCCTTTTAAAAATAGTCATCTTATGGGGCGCCAGGGTGGCTCAGTGTGCTAAAGCCTCTGCCTTCGGCTTGGGTCATGATCCTGGAGTTCTGGGATCGAGTCCCACATTGGGCTCTCTGCTCGGTAGGGAGCCTGCTTCCTCCTCTTTCTGCCTCTCTGCCTACTTGTGATATCTGTCTGTCAAATAAACAAAATCTTTTTAAAAAAATTAAAATAAAATAAAATAGTCATCTTATATGCAAAAGTCTGAAATTGTCACTTAATGAAAGCCAACTATCAGAATTTGAGTTTCCCTTTCTTGGACAGAATTTAAGATTTAATTTGTAGCCAAACTAGAAAACAAAAAATAAAGCAAAGCTCTGTTTATGGAAAAAATTTGACCATGTCAGATAATGGAAAAATCTGATTGTTTTTTCTGTTGAACTCAAGTTCTTATTTTAAAAATCAGCCAATCAATAAATACAATTTGCCTCTGGTGGGGATTTTGATTTCTCAAGGGAATATATTTCACTTGTAGTAAATTTAAAAAATTACTCAAAAGTAACAAGGGTGTGATTACTGTTCTGGGAAATCATAATTCCTGGTTATTTGTAATCTATTGTAGTTTTGTGTGACAATATTGAATGTACTACTGTTGCAAATCTCCTAGAGTTTTTATGAGACAAATTTAAGATAACCAGATTGCCATTTCAAGTTAGCTTCGATTGTTTTTTTCTTTTAAATTGATCTTGTAATGACAATAGCATTTCTCAAATGGCTGCAGTTAACTTTTTCTTCTTCCTGCAGTCATGATAAAGCACCTATGTATCTTATATATAAATTAAGTAGTTTCCATAGAATCCTAAATTGATTGATGATTCATTTATTCAGCTTCAAGAATATTTATTAGGTTCCCGCTAGGGGTCAGACCCTTGGCCAGGTGTTAGGGATGTAGTTAAATAAGATATGGTAAATCCCATAAGAAAATTATTCCCTAAGAAAACATACTGTGAATGGTTTCTTAAATGGGTTTTATTCTTCTGCCATCATTAAAAAAAATTTTTTTTAAAGATTTCTTTATTTATTTAACAGGGAGAGAGAAAGAGTAGAAGAGCACAAGCAGGGGGAGTGGCAGGGGAAAAAGGAGAAGCAGGCTTCTGGCTGAGCAGGGAGCTGGATGCTGGGCTCCCGCCCAGGACGCTGGGATCATAACCTAAGCTGAAGGCAGACATTTAACTAAGCCACCCAGGAACCACTATGTTGAAGTTTTAATTCCCAAGGTAACTATGTTTTGACACAGGGCATTTAAAAAGCAATTAATGTTAAGTGAGCTCATAAGGCTGGGGCCCTAATCCAGCAGGACTAGTGTCCCTATAAGAGGAATAAACACCAATAATTTGTGCACATAGAGAAAAGGGCCATGTGAGGACAGAGAGAAGGTGGCAATCTACAAGCTAAGGAAAGAGATCTCAGGAGAAACTAAACTGGCCAGTACCTTGATCTTGGTCTTTCAGTTTCCAGAACTATGAGAAAAAACTAATTTATGTTGTCTAAATCACCCCATTTGTGGTATTTTGTTAGGAAAGCCCTAGCCTACTAATACAGTCAGATATTCCCTTTTTGCTAAATGACCAAGAATTTACCCTGGTAAAGTGTGATGATGTGTGGTCACTTTATCACTAAAAACATCTTCATTTTAAAGCATTGAAAATAAAATCTCAGTTCCTTCAAAATATTTTACTCAAATATTCTTTTCCTCCATCACGTCTTTCTCCAGTGCCAGGTGGCGGGGCAGCAGGGAGAGAAACAGGCATGTTCTTCCCTTTGCTCCTCTCCCACTTGAGGTTCCTCCCCTTCTCCTCTGCTTAACTCTGATTCTTCTGATACATCTTGCATTGGGGCCTGTAAAGGGGGGAGATGAAAGAAGGACAAATGTTGCATTGTCCTTTCTATGACATCCCATAGTTGAGGCCCTCTTTCCTGGTGCTATGAGGAGTAGCACTGCTGGGCTCTTCGGAGAAACTCAGAACCTGCCCTGGGAGCCTCCCACCTCCCTTGTCATGGACACTGATGATGTACGTTCAGTCTGACTTCCATTAACTTCTCTCATGTCTCTCTGAACAGCATTCCTCTTGGACAGGGTTCTTTCAACAGGACCTGGTCCTTGCCATTATGTGTAGTATCACTTAAATCAGGCAAACTCACATATCCTAGACCCCCCCATCTGGGACTATGTGGGCCCCTCTGCTCTCACTGCTGTCATCCCCCCTTCCTCATGGACACCCCCAGCTGACAACCATCTTCAGAACCCACCAGGTGACACCCAATGTCAGCACTGGGCTTTCTCCTTGTCTGTGCCTCCAATCTCTGGGAAAATATTCCAGGTTCTTTCTACCAAGAACCCTAATGCAGTACCAAAAGCAGCACCAGGCAGGCCTCCTTGTCTCTACTGCTCATCAAGCCTCACCTGAAGAGTGAGATGTTAGCCAGCCCTTCATTACACAGAGCACTTATCTCTGCAAGTGACTCTCTTACCTGATGTGACTTGAAGTGGTAAAGGTGAAGTGCTTTCCTCTTCTTCATAAGAAAGGGAAGGAATCAATACCATAGTGTTTCTACTCAAATAAATTCTGTTCAGAGACTCCCCAGAATGAATCTCTAACCTTTTCTTACATGAGTTGGAAATTTCACTTGGGGATCATTAGTGCAGGAACCATTTTGGCTGCCTGTTGCCCAGACCTGCATAGACATGTCCAGCATCTCTCTTCAGAATGTCCTTAGCCCGTTCTACCACCATTGTCTTCAATTTGTATGGCTTAGCTAAAATTACACAATGAAAAGTCCCATTTCACATCCTGCTACAATACAGTTTAAAAAATCATCATACATTATTCTAACATAAAATGTAACTGTGGTTCCATTTACAAGTATAATCATTAAACTTTGTAGTCAACTTGGAAGAAGCGAATGATGAAGGGAAGTGAAACATATACTGAACTTATATTTTTTATGTACCAAAATCTTTATTTTAAAAAAATCAACTGTTAGAAGTTATCAGGGGAGTTTTATATGCTTTTCCTTCATGATATAGAAGTGTAAATACATTTTAAGTAGGCATTTCCTAAGCTTTTCATTATTATTTTCCTTGCCTCACATCTCAAGAGGTCTCTCACCCTTCTCCTCTACTTAGGGCAATTGCTTTCCTCTCCTGTCCCTCAGTTCACTTTAATATGGAACTCAGTATCCCCAAAGCCCTCCCTCCTTGTTCCTGCAGAAGGCAAGCACGTGTCTTCAGAGTACCATATTAATCTTACCTGGAGCAACCAAACAGTCAAATGACAATGATTGCAGACAGGCTCTTAGATTTTTGTTTTCCTGACAGCAAACTTCTCTACTATATAGTTTCTGAGTCTCATTCTGATAACTTAGTTGAATCATTTCTTAGACTTCTGACCTCTGGCTTTATCCTGAAAATGGACCTCATGCGAAAAACAACAAAAAGCAAACAACGAAAACACTTTCTTTTTTAAATCCTACATCTTCTTAAGGAAAGGGCATGGACATTGTGCAGTCTTCCATGAACTTAGCAGAATACAGAGGAGAGAGCCAAGCTGTAGATGGGTCAGTTCTGTTAATTCCAGTTATAGGAACTTATGCAAATATCCTAAAAAAAAAACTTATGTAAATATCTGAGCCTTGTCACTTCCTTGGTCATGAAAATGGGGAAGATAACATCTGCCTCTCTGGGGTTGTAAGAACTAAAGCAGATAATAAATAAAGCTGCTAGGGGCACCTGGGTGGTTCAGTCATTTAAGCATCTGCCTTCTGCTCAGGTCAGGATCATGGGGTTCTGGAATCAAGGTCCCTGCTGAGCAGGGAGTCTGCTTCTGCTTCTTCCTCTGACACTCCCTCTGCCTCTCCCCCTGCTTGTGCTCTTCTCTCTCCCTCTCTGCCAAATAAATAAACAAAATATTTAAAAATAAATAAATAAATCTCCTCAATCATAGTATGTAATTCATAAACATCTGGCTATTGACTAAAACCTCCAATAAGGATTGGGCTGTTCTTTACTTCATAGAAAGATGTAATTAAGGTGTTAACAAAGGTGTCTACTCACTAGAGTCCATTCCCGACTTCCTCCACACTAGCTGTCCCCTAGTTTCCTGTGCTTTGACTCAGTCCAGGAATGAACCTTCTTGGCATTTCAGCAACCCAGCTGAGAACCTCAGATCTGCTTCTGAGGCAGTGGGGATAGATTTGTAAGAGTTCTAAGTATGCAGCCAAGGGCCTGAGTTTGAATTCTCTTTCTGGTTTCCCAAAGCCATGTGTGTGTGTCAGTTGATTTCTATAGGCTCCTATACCTCACCTGTGAGGATAACTTAGAAGGTACGGACACATTCAACAATTACATATATACAATATACGATTAGTACTAGAACTAGCTTTGTAATCTCAGTAAGTAATTTAACCTCTCTGTGTCTATTTCTGCACCTATTAAATAAGGATCATAAGCTTGATGATCTTAAAATTATTCTCTACATATTTTATCACTACCTGAAAGGGTACTTTATGAATACCTATTTGGTTTTGTAACTGTAAGCAAGAGAATGTCATCAGTGGTTCATTTAGATTATACAGGATTGCCTAGGTATTTTCTATTTTCAAATATACAAGTTGGGATGTACAATTTAAATTTTTATTCATATGATAGTAATTACTATTACAGAATTTTTTACACCTTAGTATAGAGTATAGAAGGGGAAAAAAAATTTCAAATACATGTTTCCACAATAGTTCAATAATTAAATTCAGTAAGTACTTCTCTTTAATATTTGTATTTTATTATCTGTGGAAAAAAATCTAAAATACAGAATATATTAATTGGATACCATTTATGTCTAATTTATCATTTAGAAATGTGTGAATATGATTTACTAGTTTATAGGGGGAATTTTTGCCACACAAATTAAGAACTTAAGTATGGAAGTACAAATATCTCTTCAAGATTCTAATTTCAGTTCTTTTGGATGAATAACCAGAAATGGGATTACTGGATTTTATGGTAGTCCTGCTTCTAATCTCTTGAAAAACTTCCCTATTGTTTTCCATAGTAGCTACACAATTCTATATTCTCACCAAGAGTGTATAAGGATTCCATTTTCTCCATATCCTTGCTAACATTTATCTTTTTCCTCCCAGTTTTACTGAGGAATAATTGACATACATCAAATATATGTTTAAAGCATGCAGCATGATGGTTTGATTTATATGTATTGTAACATGATTACCACAATAGATTCCACTAACATCCATCTTCTCAAATAGATATAATTTTTTAAAAAGAAAAGAAAAAAGGAAGAAAGATTTTTTTCCTTGTGATAGGAACTCTTAGGATTTACTCTCTTAACAACTTGCCCATGTATCACACGACAGTCTTAGCTCTAGTCATCATGTTGGACATGACATCCCTAGTACTTATTTCTCTTATACCTGCAAGTTAGTACCTTTTGACCACCTTCCTCCAATCCTCTGTCCCTTCATTGTACCTTGCACTAATCTCCCACAGAGGCTTCATCTCCTGTTTTATTTCTTTATCTCTATCTGCACCTACAGCTTTTACTTTCATCATTTTGTAGTGGCACATGCTCTTCTTTGGCCCAATTTTCAAAAATTCTGGTCATGTTTCAGACATTTCCATTCCTCTTACTATCTCAGGAAAGCCAGACCTCATAGGCTTTCAATGAACACAAGCTGAAAGGAGTAGGAATCAATTAATAAAATGCTAGATAAATCAGGGTATCTAGTGTTTGTAGCTTAATAGTCTTCTGTTTGCATAGTGATTAGCAAATCACTGGTCTACAAATAAATGGTTGACTACAAAACACATCTGTGGAAAGTAAACCTGAGAAGTAAGTGATTTGCTTGTTTGTTTTTTCATACACAGCTATAAATTGGGCATAAGGCAAGGGGATTACTTAAATCCTTCTCTGCCTAGCATAATCCTGCTCTACTCAGTAACACAACAAAGGCTAAATTCCTTTGGAAGAGGAGTTAGGGGTTGAGATTTAAAATAAGACATAAAATGGTAAGGATGAGATGAGGCTATCAATAAAATGTATTATTAATAATAAACCTCCCTAAATAATCTATAACATTGAAGTTTATTTGTTTTGTTTTGTCTCCAAAGACTACTGAAATGAAGAGCACTGAAAAATTTATATTGCCATTTCCAATACCTTAAAATAAATTTTGACATAGCAAAGGGATATTTTTCTTCTTGATATTAAGGTCATGAAATAACTGTATAAAGCCAGAGAGTATATTGATTTTGTTAAAACAGATGGCAGAAGAGGAGGTTATCTGAACAGATTTTCAGAAAGAAATTAAAATTGAATTTTCTGCTATGGGGTTATTAATGTAGAGTGGGAAGTATTTTTTTCCTGTTTATCCTTGAGTTTTTGTTCATATACAGATCCAGAAACGTGAACAAACACAGCTGTTCACCACATTAACCAGAGACTTATTAGAGTGATGAGACATTTTTGAGCCAAATGTTATATTAGTAGAATGAGAAGTGGTGTGAAAATTGAGTTCCTTGAGCTGGATTAGAGATCTTTGGATTGTGTGACAAGCTCTACTGGGAACACACAGTTTTCATGGAAATATGTGAGAAGTTAATTTCAACAGATATAGTGAGTTAATGTCAAAAAAAATTTTTTAGAAGACAAACAATTTTTTGATCAACAGAACCAGGTAATAGAGGTAGATCAGAAAAACTTTTTGAACCAGGAAAAAACAAGAAAGTTTAATTGTATTAAAATTGACTTCCTTCAGTTCTTATTCTCTAAGTTTTTTCTTCTTTTTATGATAATCCATCAGTTTAGCTTTATTTCTAGATTTTAGTTATTGACAGTTTTAAATATTGTTAATGATTTGGAGATAAGAAGTACTTAGTTACAATTACAGTGATGAAAAATTTTTGAAATGCTAACAGTTTAGTCCATGTGACAATAACATATCACTATGAACTACCATATCCTGAGAAATTTTAGTAGGACATGAAAGGGAAATTTTTAATTTCCTCTTTAAATGAAACACAAAAGTAAACACACTCTACTATTTCTAATGATGGCATTGCAGAACACTTTCTTCTTGGGAATTTAAATCTCTCATTTCTGTATTTGGCCATGGAAGGTATTCTTTCTGGCCTCAAAATATGGGAAAAATAGTATTAAAAATGGTCTTGAGGCGGGGCATCTGGGTGCCTCAGTGGGTTAAAGCCTCTGTCTTCAGCTCAGGTCATGATCCCAAGGTGCTGGGATCGAGCCCCGCATTGGGCTCTCTGCTCAACGGGGAGCCTGCTTCCCCTTCCCTCTCTGCCTGCCTCTCTGCCTACTTGTGATCCCTGTCGAATAAATAAATAAATAAATCTAAAAAAAAAAAATTAAAAAAAAATGGTCCTGAGACACCTAACGGGGTCAGTCAGAAGAACTTGTGACTCTTGATCTCCAGGTCATGAGTTTGATACCCACACTGGGTGTAGAGACTACTTAAATAAGTAAATAAACTTTAAAAAATTTAAATAAAAAAGAGAATGCTCCTCATATGAACATTTTTTGACTAGACAGGTTTTTAAAATTTAATATGTGACTGCAGTTTAATTATTAAAGCATAATACCTGGCATAAAGGAGGTTCTTTGTATATTTATCTACTTTATATATTATACCATATATATATACACAATGATATATAAAGAAGATACTTTTAATATATATATTTTTCAAATATATCTTTAAATATATTTAAATAGAGAAAGCATCTTTGTGGTGACAGAACATTGAGATTGGGCAGTTATTTCAAGGTGCATTTTTTTTTTTTAAACCACTGTAGAGCTGTCGAAATAACTGAATCTCATAAAGATAAGTTGCATCGCTTTGTTAAGCATATTTCTAAGGACATGTGGATTTAGGGTTTTTTTTTCTCCAATTCTCTCAGTCTTTCGATCTTTCTGAATTGTTATTCAGATATTAATTTATAACCCTTTAATTTAAAAACAAATTAAGACAAAAATCCATGTTAAATTGCAGCAGTTTTCAAGGAAAACTTTCAGGGAAACCCCTATATTCAAACATAAAAGGCAATACAATGATCAACATGATGTAGCTTAGTATGGGCGAGGTAGTACACTCCACCAAAATGATCTCATGTACTCTTCACAGGTCTTTGAGGTAGGTGCTCTTCTTACTCTAAATGAGGAAACTGAATCTTAGAGAGGGCAAAATATCCAAAGTCATTCCCTGAGGATTTAAACCTAGGTTTGTTCAGTGAAAGAGATTGCCCTTGATCACTTATATACTACCTCAGAAGTGAAAGATGAATCCTTTAATAAGAATCCTTTAAGAAAAATCCTTAAGATTTTTCATTTACAACAGCCAAAACTAATTTTTCTAATTCACAGCTTTCAAAGTTTCAATTCTTTAACTTTTTATCTTCCTTATTTGGTGTAGGATGTGATTTCAAACTTATTTGTTGTATATTTTAAGAGAAAAAAGAAAAGAGAGAAAAGAAAAATGTATTTTTAAAAATTTCTCCATGAATTTTTCCTCTTTTATCTTGTTCTAATTCCATCTCAATCATGAGAAAATGATTCAACTGTTCTTGGCCTTGGAGGTGACTGTCATAATGTAGAATCCTGGGAAATAAATATCTACATTTCTCTATTACTCTACAATATCTTTTTTGTAGCAAGGTATTATTGTTGAAAAAATGAATAGGAAATTAATATGTAAAGAGTATATCTAGGTTGATATAACTATATTTGCATATATACATATTTTCTGTTGCTTGACTGTGGAGAATTACCTAGCTGAGATTTGTAAAAATGTTATTTGCAGTCCTTCTCTTAGAGTCAAAGATAATTCTTGGGTACACTGAAGGCTGTATAAAGAATTTCAAGGCCTTGAGTATAAATAAAATTAATAGCTGTACTTTAGTAGCCTGACAAAGTTCATTACCTAAAGCTAATGATTAGGTCAAAATCGTGGAATTTGAAACTCTTAGGTTTAATTCTTGGCTCTTTAGTCTCAGCTGTGCGACTTTCAGTAAGTTATTAAACCTCTCTAATCCATTACTCACCTGTAAAACTGTATAATGATATTTGCTGCAGGGTGTTTTTAAAATGAGATAACACAAGAAAAATCATTTACACTGTCCCTAAAATGTTGTGAGTGCTCACTGCAAACTGGCTCCTGTAATTATAACCATTAACTCCTTTATCTTTTGTCCATTTCTCCTCACTATTATTATTATTTAAACACCCTGTAAATCTTCCCACCTTTAGCCCCTACATTTATATCAGACATTGGCAGGCTGGCTCCCAGGACCCAGAGAGGGTCCTGCAGGACCATTCAAGAGGTCCCTGACACATGCAGACTAGAAAACAAATGTCAGCCAGCGGGAGGTGAAAACAGAGTTTATTGGAGGCATAGAAAGAGTACAGGTGCAGAGTGTCTGGGAGACTCAGAAAGGAAAGGAGGAAGTCTCATCTTTTTTTGGGGTCTGGGGTTTTTCTTGAGGATTGTGGTCCTTTCAGGCATCCAGGAACCTGTTAGAAGAGAGACGAGGGCCCAGGTGTTATTCCTTTGATCCAAGGTGTCTTAGTGTTGACATGTCTTACGCTGGTGGTCTGGAATACATGTATCGCCTGGTCCTTCCCTATCTGTTATCTATTCTAAAGAAATCATGAACTCCCTGTCCCCTACAAGTAACACAAACACTATTTGCATTCTGAGGCATGTGGTAAGTAGGGGTGCAGGTCCTAGCAAGCATAGAAGCAGGAAAAGGAGCAAAAAAAAAGGGTTTTCACGGAGACTTCATCTTTCCTCTTATATCCACATCCTTTTCTAGTCTTTGTTCTGCAATCTCTTACAGTGAAACTCATCAGAAGTATTGCTTAAAATACTGTTTCCTCTTTTTTCCTCCCATTCTCTTTAACAGACATTTGAACGAAGATTTCATCTCCATTTCTCTTCTGAGGTCATGCTGAGGTTACCAATGACTTTTATTTGACAAAAACAATGACCATTTTATAGCCCTCATTTTACTGGACTAACAAGTCATAATTAACAAAATATATTCTTTTCTTCTATGAAAATACTTGTTTACTTGGTTTTTCTCCTACATCATTGGCAGCTCCTTTCAGTCACCTTTCTGAATGCTGTATCTGGTCCTCAGATGTTTTTTTTTCTCTATCTACCCTTGTGGTCCTGTGACGTTAGGAGAATTAATGTGCTGACTGCTTCCATAGGGCTGTCTCATTTCCTGACCTTTCTCTCTGCTTCTATTTATCTGTCTTCTCTCTGTCTATTTCTGTGTGTGTGTGTGTGTGTGTGTGTGTGTGTGTATGTGTTCCTCTGCTTTCTCTCACATCACATGTCTAGCCTTTCAGTATATCTTGTTGTTTGTACTTTCAGTGTATATTCAGAATTCACCCACTTCTCACCACTTCAGATGTTATCAAGACCGTTATCTCTTACAGGACTCCTGAAATAGCTCGCTGCTTATTTTCTCCGTTTAATGGTCAAGGCAATAAAAAAAATGAATAACAAGTTGCATCTATCATTACTATGCTTTTTTTAATATGTGAGAGAGGGAATACAGCAGAGGGAGTGGGAGGCGGAGAAGCAGGCTCCCTGCGGAGGAGGGAGCCCAATGTGGGGCTTGATCCCAGGACCCCAAGATCACTACAGCAGCTGAAGGCAGACACTTAATGACTGAGCCTCCCAGGTGCCCCTACTATGTTTTTATATATAACATCTAAGCCTAAAGGTGGATATAGTTGCTATGATATTGTGAAAGCCTGTCCTCTGCACCTTTTGTGGAGTTATTTCTTCCTAGTTGAAAGTGACATTGATTTATTCATTGAACCAACAACCTTTATCAAGTGCTTACAATTCAGTAGGATCTATACTAGGGAATGAAAAGATGAATAATTCACATTCACTATCCTCTGGGAGATTGACATCTAATAGACGGTATGGGGATGGTTAGAGCATCCACAAGACAGGAGGCAAGAATGCTTCTGATTTTTTTTTTTTCTTTTCTGAGCGTCAATGAATGCAGCTAAGACCAAAAGCTGCTGTATAAGGAACACTGCACCTGTGATCACAGATTGTAACTTCTAGACATTGGTGATTCTGCTTTAAATATTCAACAACCTGTGAGGAATTCTGAAACAGTTGGAAGCAGCACAAACATTGTGAACTTAGCTACAAGGACATAATGTTGTACGTTTGTTCTTTTAGTGACTGGGTCATTTCCTGCGAGCAGGACACAGTCCCTAGGCTATGGAACAAAGCCTTGGTCCAAAATCAGATCATTTGTAGAGAATGCTGATCATCAGCAGACAATGTTGGCACTCAATCAGGGACAGACTGCCAGTTAAACATCTTGCCCCTGAGGCAAATTGATAGCAATAGGAAATAATACTTTTGGAGGCAGCAATTTCAAGCTCTGCAGGCAATGCCATGTTTCTTTTTAACTGTTATTTATTTTCGGGAATGTAATTCAGAGGAAATTCTTGTGCCATTTTAGATGCCACAACTTTGGTTTTTTTTTTTTTAATAAGCTCTTCATTTTTTTTTATTATATGAAAACTTTTCATTTTGTTAGTCTGTTCTTTGAGGTCTTCTGAGGTGGTGTTTGGTGGTGATGGCTTCTGCTGTACATTCATAATTAGGATCATAAACAGCAGGGGCAGTAGAGCTTTGTGAACTGTCAAATTGGGTGTCTTAAGAAAATGACAATTATTTCACTGAACACAAGCAATTGGTCTCTGTACCCGGCCATGACTCACTTTATTCTTATTCCTACATTTTATGCTGTTATATGTGCTCAAAACCAATTTTGTATTGGAAAACTAATTGACAGCTCAAGATCTTCAATCTAAACATCAATAGTATGTTCTGTCCTGTGTCAACTCAATTATTTTAACTTCTGAGGGCAGTGTAGTGGACATCTAATGATTTTCTATCCACTTTGCATCCCCTTAGTTCTTAAATCTGTTACTCTTGTTTCAATCATATGATTCTGGCAGAGGATACTGTGGCTATAGTGAGTGGTCTAGAATGCAGTACCTGACATAGGTTGACTCCATTATGATATTCCACTCCCTGACTACTATTATTTACTCAAAGATTGATATTGCATCCTATTTGTGCCAATAACAACACTTCCTATGGATTTTTAGAATTAACATTAGCCAACAAGCATTATTGGTTCTTTTTCAGAAGTGAATGAGGGCATGTATTGCATGGAGCACTGGGTGTGCTGCATAAACAATGAATCTTGGAACACTGAAAAAAAATTAAGTTAAATTAAAAAAAGAAAAGAAATACTAAGAAGGTCTTTGGTATCCTTGCTTCTAAGGCAGTGGAAGAAACAAGATGGATTGAATAAAGTGGAGGCATGCAGAGAAGCAAAGGCAAGAAGCAGAGGGAGTGGATCCTGGCAGTTTTCAAGTCCTTTGATCTAGTCACCCCACATCCCACATATAACTCTGCCCTTGACAAAAGTTGGTTACATATGCCAGTAAATCCTTTATATGAAACTAGGTTAGTTCGTAATTAAAATGTCTGATAAATATGGCAAGAATGATTTTTTCTTATATTTGCATTCTTTCTCTACAACAAGACATAATCCCGTGCTCTTCAATGTTTTCCCAAAATATCCTGTATACTTTTTTTTTAAACTTGTCACATGCTTTTCTGGTTTTAAATAGACCAAATAATAACCTCTTCATCTAGGTTGGAATGTACCAGTTAAGCAAACTCATAACATGTAGGTAAATAAAGTCAAACAGTTTAGATGTCAGGGGCAAAGATTACTTATTGTCATTGGTATGTTTAGGAAAATAATTTTAAATAGATGTGGAAACATGATTTATCTAAACACTCAGTGTTCTAGAGAACTTATTCAGACTGAAAATATTTATAAATGAAGTATCAGTTAACAAAAAAAAAAAAAAAAAAAGAAGGCTACCATAAATGACAATTGTTTTAGGTGGTACATTTGTGCCATGCTATCATTAGTATTAGATACCTGATATCATTTGTTTTTCTAATATGCACGTAGGACTAAGGAGAGGGGATTTTCTAAAACTGAACTTTGTTTAAATACTGTTTAAATATTAATCTACATCAAAAATAAATGCATTCAGGGACGTCTGGGTGGCTCAGTGGGTTAAGTTCCTGGGATCGAGTCCCGCATCGGCTCCTTGCTCAGCAGGGAGCCTGCCTCTCTCTCCGCCTCTGCCTGCCTCTCTGCCTGCTTGTGTTGCTTTCTCTCACTCTCTTTCTGACAAATAAATAAATAAAATCTTTAAAAAAAAAAAAATAAATAAATAAATGCATTCAGGTTTCCTCAAAGAAACAGAACCTATATGTATAGAGGGAGCCCTCGTCAACTGTCACCCATATGCATCTTCTTAAACAGTACTTAATTTCCAATAAAGATAATAGCTAAGTCATAATTTCACCTAACACGGTACTGTTATCATGTGTACAACTGAAAATGCACTAATCTTCCCCAGAAGAGGAAGTACAGCCCTTGAGTCATGTTTACTCTTCTTGATAGCCTGAAAATTAAATGCTATGATGCAAACTGATAAAACTTACATACTATATAATATAAAGTCAGTACATCTGATGTTACATGATAATGACTAGGAAAAGAAATAAAACACATAATTTATGCACACGTACAGAAATACCTTGATAACAAAATAAAGAGGAAAAGCTCATAAAAAATCACAGTTCTCATTTCTATAAATGGTCATGTAGTCATAGCCAGTGCTTATAACTACCTTCTTCTGCTACCCATTCCATTTTCCCTTTACATTCAGCAAGCTTATCAGTGGTTGTGATTCTTTACCTGGTGGGTCTACCCAAGCCTTCATTCCTGAAGGGTCTGGATTACTAATAGTCCTGCCTGGATTGAGTTGTAGTTTTCCACTGACCTTATTCACAGGGCATGACAATACCAGGAGACATCCTGAGGGATCATCTGTATTCCAGGCATAGTCTTCCTTACATCCATTGTAGACATGTATTCAAAGTTCCCCTTGACAGTCAGCATCAGTTGCCCCAGCCAGTACAACAGATAATTTCTTTGTCAGGTAATTCAGAGTCATGAGGGGAACCTATGCCCAGCTCTATAAGGTATTACCACCTAGCTGGCACTGTAACTGAGCCTTCGAAGGGCCCTTCTACCATCTTATGAAGTTAGCTGCTTCAGAATGGTGGGGAACATAGTAAGACAAATGAATTCTGTAAGTATGGGCACATATTGTTGCACTTTTTTTTTGTTGTGAAGCAATGCTGTGTGGAATACCATGACAATAAAGAAGGCATTCTATAAGTCCATGGGTGGCAGTTTTTCCTCAGCTTTATTGAGCTATAACTGACATAAAACATGGTTTAAGTTTAAGCTGTACGTTGATGACTTGATACATGTATTATTGCAAAATGATTACTACAACAAGGTTAGTTAACACACCCATCACCTCACATAATTACTTCTATGTGTCTATGTATGTATGTACATATTTTTGTGGTGACAACTTTTAAGACTTATTCTTTTAACAATTTTTTTTTCTTTTAGCAATTTTCAAGTATATAATATAGTATTGTTAACTATAGTTACCATGCTGTGCATTAAATTCCTGGAGCTTTTTCATCTTATACAGATTTCCTGCACTATCCAAAAATAGAATGTTGCTTTTATAAGCCAAAATGGCATAAAGTGAAGAAGAAATTATTATAATTTTTATGGAAAAATTTTTGAGTGTTTTGAGACACACACACCCCAAAGGGGGGGGGGGGCGGAAAGCCTCTCTTAGGCTTTTCTGATACCTTAGGATGGAGTCTATATCTTGCTCATGGATACACAAAATAAATCGAGATAAAGGACAGATACCTACAGACATGGTGTAAAACTATGGACACTTAACGCTGAGATGCTGAGCACAGTCCCTAGGAAGGGAGTTTGTGGTGTCACTGTCACTGCTTAGCAGCACGTTGCCTCTGTAACAGCTTGCTGCCGAACAAATGCTGAACTCTATTTGCACTTTGCTTTTTTTTTTTTTTTTTTTTGTAAAAGCAAAAATCCTCTTTGGATTTCGAGTCAGCAAAAACAGGTACTAATACAGGTCTTTTGTAAAAGCAGAGTGGTATAAGGTGAACTTTTGAAAAGCAGGGGATGCCTGTGCCCTGAGGTTTTTACCCTTTGACCACATTTACCCATTTCTTTTCTCCTCCCACTGCATACCTAGCAATCACCAATTTACCCATAGTTCTATGAGTTCTTTTGTTTTTTAAAGATTTTATTTATTTATTTGACAGAGAGAGAGAGAGAGATCACAAGTAGACAGAGAGGCAGGCAGAGGAAGAGGGGGAAACAGGCTCCCTGCTGAGCAGAGAGCCTGATGGTTCCATCCCAGGACCCTGATATCATGACCTGAGCCAAAGGCAGAGGCTTAACCCGCTGAGCCACCCAGGCACCCCTGTGAATTCTTTTTTTTAAAGATTCTACATATGAATGAGATGATGCAATATTCATTTTTGTCTGTCTTATTTCACTTAACATAATGCCTTTAGCATCTATCTGTATTGTCACTAATGGCAGGATATTCTTTTATGATTGAATAATATCCCATTGTATACATATACCACATCTTTATCTATTCATCCATAAATGGACATTTAGGTTGTTCCCATGTCTGGCTATTATAAATAATGCTAGGGGTATAGATGTCTCTTTAAGATAGTGGTTTCATTTCCTTCAGACATATACCCAAAAGTGTGATGGCTGAGATCATTTTTCTATGGTTCTATTTTTAATTTTAAATTTTTTAATTTTTCTATACCATTTTCCAAGGTGACTACACCAGCTTACATTCCTACCAATAGTTCGTGAGGGTTCCCTCTTCTCTACCTCCTCACCAGCATTTGTCATATCTTGTATTTTTTTTAAGATTTTATTTATTTATTTATTTATTTATTTGACAGAGATAACAAGTAGGCAGAGCAGCAGGTGGGGGGTGGGGGGGAGCAGGCTCCCTGCTGAGCAGAGAGCCTGATGTGGGGCTTGATCCCAGAACCCTGAGATCACGACATGAGCTGAAGGCAGAGGCTTGAACCCACTGAACCACCCAGGTGCCCATATCTTGTAATTTTTTTTATAAAAGTCATTTTAACAGTCAACCTAATGCCATCAATGTAATGGACAAGTGTGAAAACTTGTGGGAGGGGAAAACCATCAAGATCCCTACAAAGTAAATTATGATACCGGGCTGGAGAGTTGGCTAAGACAGGACAGTGAAGGTATATTGCTGGCCTTGCTAGCTGAAAGAAAACTGCTTCTCATGGTCTTTATTGACATATATGAAGGAGAAAGCATTTGCCAGATCAATAACTATGTACCAGATACCAGGAGATGTGCTAATTTGCTTGAGAAATGAAATCACATCTGCTACAGCAGCTGCAATGAAATCAATACCTGGTTAAGCTTGTGGCAATCTATTATCATTCTCCAAGATCCGTCTGACTTCTGCAGAGGCCAGACAGGTGAGCTGGATAGGGATGCGGTGGGATTCACCATCTCTGTATCCTTCAAGTTCATGATGGTAATCATTAATTTTCACAATCCCTCCAAAGATGTGGTATTTCATTTAGTCTACCATTTTCTTAGGTAG
The DNA here is from genome assembly GCF_002288905.1 of Enhydra lutris kenyoni. Taxonomy (NCBI): domain Eukaryota; kingdom Metazoa; phylum Chordata; class Mammalia; order Carnivora; family Mustelidae; genus Enhydra; species Enhydra lutris. The sequence goes on along the minus strand of NW_019154087.1, from coordinate 54,317,269 downwards.
TGACTGAACCAATGGCTTCCACTTGGTCTTTTGTATAATAGTGATTCCATTGGAATAGTTATTCCAATTTAGGAATCCAAATTATGCATTCCAGAAATAACCACAGATGGGTTTGAGGACCGACTAGGCCCACTATAAGACGGACCTGACTAAAAATTCCATGGGTCAGCTGACCTCCATAAGCCCCTATTAAGACTATTGAGCCTCAGTGACATTTGGGGTCTCTTGTAATTAGTATCATTCAGAACCAGTGCTCAGTATTTCTCAAAGTGTCTATTCCTTTTCCCCAATGCACAGTTACCTTTATAAAAGACTGTAGGTCCCTTTGGAGAAGGCTGGGATAAAGATTAACAGTATAAATTTAGTAGTGTACTGGGGTCCTTCTTTAAGAAGAACTGCCCTCCCTTCACTCAAGGGATTTTGGTCTGTAAACTAGCTAACATCTGGGAATTGATTGAGGGGCCATGAATAACTGTATTTGTGATTCAAGTTAGACTATTCACTTGACCTATGAAATAAAATCAAGTAAGACTTTTGTATATTTTCTGTTTAATTTCAGAATCACAATTATCAATTAGCCAGTGCCATAAGTCTGTTCAAAGTCAAACTATTCTAATTGCTGCTTTGACTCTCCTGTTCAGTTGAGTAACCTTGCCTACCTACCTTTGAATACCTTCCTCTATATTAAACAAAGGCAAGTCCACCATTTCTAATTCACTTACTGTGGAACACCTTTTGCTTCATGGTTTAGCCAACTAACCAAGCAAACTGTTAGACACACTTTCTCTTTTTTTTTACTCCTCAGATTGTAACATTAAATGCAGAATCTCTGTTTTGTGAGCCTATTATCAATAAATTTGGCCTGATCCAACCGTATGTTCTTTTCACCATTATCCTACACTCTTAGTATCCATTCCCACACATATTTCCTAGATTTCTGTCTCTATAAATTTAAAAAATTCAAGTAGTTTCTTTGGAGTATAGCATACCAACTTATGGGTCACACTTTGTCCCTACCGTTAGGGCCCAAGGGGACTTGAGTCTAATCACATGTGCAGAAGCAAAAAGAGGAGGTGCCAGTGAGTCCTGAGGAGAATCAGCATTGTCTTCTCTCTGCCAAATGGCTCAGGGCAGGCCATTTGCATTTCTTTGGGCAGTACAGGGTTAATCTCCTCAAATGGGGTTGGACAGGTGATCACTGGGTATGGAAAGGCGTCCTCCACTGACCAAGAAGACTCATCAGAATTTAGGTGCTCGAAGACTCCACTTCATTAGGATCTTCCACAATTCCCATTCCAATTTACAGGATCCCATTTTTTCCCAGTCAATACCCTCACTTTAACAGTGGACACCCTGTGAGTCTAAGGGTTTATCCTGTTTTGTAATTCTGTTGGAGGACATGGCACGGTTGGAGTCGAGGACCAAACCAGGCCCTGACTTGTGTCTCCTTTAAAGTCTGGACGCCTTGATAAGGGGTTAAGGACAGGAAAGTTGAGTTAACACTGAGAAAGGGTCTGTGCTATGTGTCGTGCGCTCGCCTATGTGACTTCCCACACGCTCTCCCTACGGAAGGGAACAATGTGGTCAGGGTCATGAATTCTTAGTTGGTCCTTGTTGTTCCTGTACCTCCCATAACCCACTACCTGGTTGATTGTCTTGCTAATGGCATTAGCCGTGACTACCTGGCATCACGAGGTTTGCTTGTAGTTAATGTAAACTTGTTATAGGAACTTGCGGTCATCTGACTAGATACTGATGTATTACTCCTATTGTGGTCTGCCTTATAAATGCTTATAAGATGTAGAATAAAATCGGTACTGTTGGACATCATCCTCAGTGCTCCTCCTGCCCCCATCTCTTTGTCTCTTAATTTCTTTTCACCATCCTCTTACCCTCACGTTTCCTGGTCGATTTGTCACGCTGGCCACGACATAATTCAGCCAGTTGGAAGATCAGATTCAGTGTTTACTTTTTCAGCAATGTCAGCCCTGCAGCTACTGTGTCTTCTTCAGGTACACAGAGAAGCTTTTATGTTATTTATGCAGCACTTGGGCTGATAATGCAAATTCCTGAGCTAATCCTTTTCTTTCATCACTTCGTCCAGTGGTATCAACCTTAATTTATTTATTAGTTTTCCAAAGTTTGTTTGAAAGTGTCATATGTATATTCCCCCAGCTTCTTGCCTCTTATAAGTGGTTCATTAAGAATATCCAACAGAGATATTTTGCATATCTCCATTACCATATCATGGCAGATACCAGTGCTCTCTTTATTGTTAGGAATATAGGCAATGTCATCTTTAAATATAATCAGATTGGAAGGCCAATTCTTAAAACCACAGAACTGATTGAGAAAACTCATCCTTAAAATTTTTTTCCTCTAAACCACTTTCAGTACCAAAGTCAATGTCAGGATTCTTTATAGAGAGAACAAAACTATATTAATCATATATATATATATATATATATATATATATATATAGTGGGCATGTGATATGGAGATTGAGAGGTCTTTAGTCTGCTGTCTACAAACTGGAGACCCAAGAAAACCAGTCCTAGAGTTCTAATCTAGGTTCAGTAAACTGGGACTAAAACTGATGGTATAAATTCCAGTCCAAGTCCAAAGGCTAGGAATGCTGATGGTATAAGTCCCAGTCCAGAGCAGAATACTAATGTTTAAGCTCATGCTGTCCACTGGGAAAAGAATTTTCCTTTTCTCCTCTTTTGCATTCTATTCAGACTCTGAACAGATTGGATGATAGCCATTCACATTGGGGTGGATAACCTGCTTTGCTCAGTCTACCAATTCAAATGCTAATCTCTTCTCAAAACACCTACACAAATGCAGCCAAAATGTTTAACTAGATATCTGTGTATTCCAAGATATCACCAGCCAAGGTGATGCATAAAATTAACTACCACAGTAAATGTTAATGAACTCATCTAAAAGGATATTTTAATTACTTCTCACTACAGGGTGATGATCCCATTCAAAATAATAAAGTAATTTTAATCCCATTCTCTTTTTTTTGGCACCTCTCCTGTAGCAGCTATATTTTTATACTTTCTATTATAGACATTTTTGGACATATTTCACTTTTTCTTACTTGACCATAGGCTCTTTAGGACAGAATCCACATTAGGATTCCTACACGTTAGGAAATAATTTCTGATGTATAATAAATGTTCAGCAAATTAAGAAATCTTATTATACTTACACAATAAATTTAGCAAGTAAAGCATATTCAAATTTAATTAGAGGGTTCATATGGGAAATAAGACCAACTTAGAATTCTGCTTACTACAGAGTAAGAGCATGTGTGTGTGTGTGTGTGTGTGTGTTGTGTGTGTGTGTGAACAGGTATTGGACTATGTCAACACAGAAGAGTAACAGAAACAAAAATAATGATAACAATGCAATAAATGAACACTTTTCTATTCTTTTTTTTAGCTCTCTCTTTAGTGTGGCTTAGTAATTAAGTACAATGGGGTTATTGTTTCTCTGTGAGTTCTCCATTCTAGAGTAATCATCTAGGGAGACTGTATTAACAGTCTGTATTAATACACAAAATTAACAGACAAAATTAAGAAGAAATTAACACAAAATTAACAATTAATGTGCAAAATACACAAAATTAACTGTATTAATACACAAAATATTTTGGAACTGTTTTTGGAATTAATACCTTTTTAATTTGTATCAGTTTTTTAAAAGCCTTAATCGTCATTTTTCTTTTTTAGACTAGAACTGATTTTGGGGGAAAAGGTAAAAAGTCAGTATTATTTTATGTTTTCTCAAAAAATTGATATTTGCCAAAGGTTGATAAAATTGTCAAGCTTAGATAATACCATTTGGGGTAAAAAAAAATAAGGTATGGCTAAACACAAGCTAGATTTCTTTAGATGGCTTGAAAACTGCTCAAAGGAAATAAAAATGAGGTTTCAAATGTGTTGTGACTAAGGGCAGTCACTGGAAAATGTGCTTATAATTTGTATATTTTGGATATTTATCGGATACTTACATTACAGTTTATTTAGCTATGTACCTCACCTACTTTCGAGTAGGATTTAAACACTGATTTTATGTATACTTGTTTTTAATATTTAAACCCGTCAGAGCAAAAATATTTATGTTCTGTTGACGTTTTATTTTAATGAAAATTCTCCTGTGTTCTCACCGAAAGATTTCCTGTCATGAAAATATATTCTACAATTAGTAGACTTAGAATTAGTCTCCTAAAATCTCTCCTCTGATAATAGCTTTTTCCTTCCTTGAGATAGTCCCAGATTGCTGATTTAGTCAAGTCAAAATTGTTTTGATTTTTAATATCATGCAAGTGCCATCTCAGAGAAGTTTTCAGAACTCCCTGAAGGAGAACACAATTTCCTAGGGCACTTTATGATGTAAAGGGACATGAAAGCAGCAGGCTCTCCACATTGAGGAGATGTTGCTTGTTTTCTCAGAATATGATAGGATTAATGGTATTTCCTGACTTTATTCTAAAAGCCAAAAATATTGCTGCTCTGTCTGGAAAATACCTTTTTTTTTTTTTAAATTACTTCTTTGGTTTTTGGCTCAAATAATGAGCTAAACCCCTTGCAGGTATAGAGTAGTACCTGCACAACATAGAACTTTATATTTCTTCCAGAAAACCACATAGAAATTCTGAACTAATTCTATGTTGTAAATAAAAGGTTATAGATAACATTTATAACTTAAGTACACTTAAACACATAGGCTTAGTTAACATCTTGTATCCTTCTGTCAGTTGTGACCAGAAATAGTACTGGTCTCCTCATCCTCATCCTCATGCCTGTGAAAATAGGGGTTTGTCACATTTCAGTTTCCAGAAATGGATAATTGGAAGGGATTTGCAGAAAGCTTTAAGTAGACTATTTGGATTATAAGAAACAGAATGGGTGCAACTGGGTGGTTCACTCTCAGTTAAGCACGTGCCTTCAGCTTAGGTGATGATCCCAGGGTCCTGGGGTCACACCCTACATCAGCCTCCCTACTGAGTGCCTCTCTCTGCTCCCTCCCTGCCCTTCCCTGCCCGCTCCCAGATTGTGCTCTCTCTTTTAAATAAATAAATAAATCTTTTTAAAAAAAGAAACAGAATATATGTGCAGTTTATAGGCATACCTCATTTTATTGTTTCACTTTATTGGATTTATAGTGTGTTTTTTACAATTAGAAAGTTCAAGATTTGAGTGGAGGAAGTAACTGCAGCTGTGGGGAAAATAACAAGAGAACTAGAGTTAGAAGTGGAGACTGAAGATGGGACTGAATTTCTACAATCTCATGATCATACTTGAGTGGTTGAGGAGTTGCTTCTTATGGTTGAGCAAAGAAAGTGGTGTCTTGAGATGGAATCTACTGCTGGTGAAGATGCTGAGAAAGTTGTTAAAATGACAGCAAAGGATTTAAAATATTACATAAACTTAGCTGATAAGGCAACAGCGGGCTTTGAGAGGATCAACTCCAATTTTGAAAGAAGTTCTATGTGAGTAAAATGCTCAAACAGCATCACACACTACAGAGAAATTGTTCATGAAAGGAAGAGTCAGTTGATGCATCTTCCTGCATTGTCTTATTTAAGAAATTGCCACAGTCACTCTGGCCTTCAGCAACCATCACCCTAATCAATCAGCCACCATCAACATGGAGACAGGAGCTTCCACCAGCAAAAAGATTACAACTTGTTGAAATTCAGATTGCTATTAACATTTTTAGCAATAAAGTATTTTTAAATTAAAGTGTATACAATTTTTAGACATACATAATGCCATTGCACACTTAATAGACTAGAAGATAGTGTAAACATCAATTTTGCATGCATTAGGAAACCCAAAAATTCATTCTGACTTGTTTTATGGTGATATTTGCTTTATTGTGGTGGTCTGTAACTGAACTCCACAATATCTCTAAAGTATGTACTTCTAAAAGCTAGAGTTGGAAAGATGTCAGTCCTGGTGAGTGCTTTTATTCTCCTCCATATAGCCATTCACATTGCCATTCTCTTTCAAGGCTGTTCCAGTTCCCTTGGTCATCTGCTCCTTCTTTTGCTCCTGTAGATTGGCTTCCTCAGGTTATTCATAGGGTTTGCTCTTATATTTATCTGAGAGGTACTTGGGTGGCTCAGTTGGTAAAGCATCTGTCTCTTGGTTTCAGCTCAGGTCATGATCTCAGGAGGTCATGAGATTGAGCCCCATGTTAGGCTCCATGCTCAGTGGGGAGTCTGCTTGAAGATTCTATCCGTCTGCTCTTCCCCCTATTCTCTCTTTCTCTATCAAATAAATAAATAAAATATTAAAACAAAAGAAAAGAAATAAATACCTAAGTTTTGTCAAAACTAATTTTGAAATTTTCCTTCTTAGTACTGTTGATTCTTCCTCTTCATCCAAAGTACTTATTGTAATGCTTTAAGAATTACAAGTTTAAAAAGTAAATTATTTCAGAGTATTCTTGGTTTTTAGTTTTTGCTTACTAAGGTAAATTAGTTCTTTTTCCATTGATTACCTGAGTTTGTACTATTTCACCATATTAAGATTGTGTTTCAATCAGTGTAATTTCATTCTCTCTTAAATTTTGTATTTGATAAAAAATTTCAGTAAATAAATTGTACCTGTAAGTTTTAATATATTCTATTGTAATATATTTCTATTGTCTTTTTTTTAAATTTTATTTTTTATAAACATATAATATATTTTTATCCCCAGGGGTACAGGTCTGTGAATCGCCAGGTTTACACACTTCACAGTACTCACCATAGCACATACCCTCCCCAATGTCCATAATCACAGCCCCCCCCAACCCCCCTCCCCCCATTAACCCTCAGTTTGTTTTGTGAGATTAGGAGTCACTTATGGTTTGTGTCCCTCCCAATCCCATCTTGTTTCATTTACTCTTCTCCTACCCCCTTAACCCCCCATGTTGCAGCTCCTCTCCCTCATATCAGGGAGATCATATGAT
>NW_019154087.1:54284748-54305297 GCF_002288905.1 Enhydra lutris kenyoni | reverse complement strand
CCTTGTCATTTTGTCCAGATAAGAGTAGATGAATGAGCAAGTAAAATACTAAAAGGGTGGCAACAACCCCAGGAAAATATGCTTTCAGAAAGTGGTTGATTTTCTGTTTCTAGAGTTGCTGTTCTTCTTCTCTTCGATCTCCCGTTGGATTTGTAGGTGTTTGCAATCTTTAGATAAGCTATCTAGCTGATCTCCCGCTACCTGAAGTAGTCTCAGCCTGCTACTTCTCCGCCATCTTGACTCCTCTTCTCTATTGTCTTTTGATTGACTGATTCAATGCTGCAGGTCTCAAATTTTTTGGCTTCAAGACCACTTTACACTCAAACATTTTTGAGGACCCCACGAACTTTTCTTTATGATGGTTATGTCTATCCATATTATCCATAATGTAAATTAAAACTGAAAAAAAATTTGTCTCCTAAAAATAACAATAAGCCCATTATAGGTTAATAGATAAAATTTTTATAAAAAATAATTATAATGTCCAAACCAAAATTTTATTGAGGAATGGTATTACTTCACAGGTTTGCAAATCTCTTTAATGCCCAGCTTAATAGAAGACAGCTGGATTCTCAGATCTGCTTCTGTATTTAAACTGTTGTAACATCTAGTCACTGGAGAACTCCACTGTACTTTTGTAGAAGATATGAAGGTGAGTTGCCATACTGTGGAAAGAACCAAGATGCCCTTCAACAGATGAAAGGATAAGGAAGATGTGGTCCATATACACTGTGGAGTATTATGCCTCCATCAGGAAGGATGAATACCCAACTTTTCTATCAACATGGATGGGACTGAAAGAGATTATGCTGAGTAAAATAAGTCAAGCAGAGAGTCAATTATATGGTTTCACTTATTTGTGGAGCATAAGAAATAACATGGAGGACATGGAGAGATGGTGAGGAGAAGGGAGTTGGGGGAAATTGGAAGGGGAGATGAACCATGAGAGACTATGGACTCTGAAAAACAATCTGAGGGTTTTGGAGAGGCTGGGGATGGAAGGTTGGGTGAGCCTGGTGGTGGGTAATATGGAGGGCACATATTGCATGGAGCACTGGATGTGGTACATAAACAATGAATTCTAGAACACTGAAAAGAAATTTAAAAAATAAATAAGAATTTTAAAAAAGGTATGAAGGTGAAAATGGCAAATAACATATTAACATTATTATAAAAACTGTTTTGGGGTGCCTTGGTGGCTCAGTCAGTTAAGCGTCTTCCTTCAACTCAGGTCATGATCCCAGAGTCCTGTGATGAGCCTCACATTGGGCTCCCTGCTCAGTGGGGAGCCTGCTTCTCCCTCTCCCTCTGCCTGCTGCTCCCCCTGCTTGTGGTTTCTCTCTCTCTGCCAAATAAATAAATAAAATCTTTAGAAAAAAACAACCAATCAACCAAACAAACAAACAACTGTTTTGACTTTAATTATCCCCAAAAGGTCTTGGGGACTCCTGGGACTGCACTTTGAGTACTGCTGTTCTGGAGAAGCACACATTGGTTCTTAACATCTTTTATCTACCTACAATGAGAAGGTTGAGGTAAAAGTTATCTCCATCTTTTCTGGACTCTCTATACATTTCACCGGCACCATAATGTGTAACTCTTTCTATAGAACAGATCTCTTGGGTCGCTTTACAGATGTTCAGTTAATAAAATTCCCAAAGGATCTCATGATTAAGATGACCTGAAGTGGACAATTGTTCTGCCATATGTTATTAAGAAAATATTTTAAATGTGGGGACTTCCATGTTGTAAAATTGTAAAATGAAATGTTTGGACTAAATACTCTTGATTTTCCTTTAAAGGATTAACTTTCTGATTCTATCATTTTGTCTCTACATGAGAAATAACTTCCACAAAAGCAAATGTTACCGTAAAAAGCATTGACAGAGTGTTCATTTTGGCTGCACATATACTAAAATTGGAAAGATACAGAGAAGATTAGCATGGCCCCTGCACAAGGATGACATGCAAATTCCATATTAAAAAAAAAAATTGAAAGAACTATTTAATCTTAGATAATTTAAATTATTCTTACTATACTTGGTGTGGTAGTCTCATTTCATTTTTTCATACTTTGCTTTTTATTGAATTGTAAAAGCCATATTTTGGAAGGACCACTGATAAAGAATAATCTGTACAGAGAATAATCTTTTTGAGGATAATTTAATTCTATCTATCAATCTATCTATATTAAATATAGGTTTAATCCATGCTGCTCTAAAATTTCAAGTATTAAAAAAGCACAAAAAGTAAAAGCAAATGTATTTTTCTCCATTAGCTTTCCGTTTTCCATAACTAGTCAGTGCTTAATTTTCTGTGTGTTCTTAGAGCAATTATTAATGAATGGAGTGCTCATACATATAAACACATATCTTCCCCCCCGCCCCCACCACTAATCTATACTTTTACCTACTCTCCCAATTTAATCCCTTTCCTTGAGTACTTTCTATGTGATAAGATTTCTGGTTGCTGATGATACAGTTATAAGTAAGACTTATTTTACTTTTATTCTTATAATACTAAATTTTACAGACAACTGGAGGTGAGATGGGTGCATAAGAAAGAGAAGAGACTGGTACTCTAGACTGGTACTCTGAGGGCCTTAGTGAACCTGCTTTTCATGGAAACAATTAAAAAAATGGAAAAATGACAAAAGAACTAAAATCAACAGTTTCATAAGTCTGACAATTATCCAAGCTATAGAACAAACTACAAATCATTTATCCATGAGAAACTACTGAACTTTTGGAAGACAGCAGGACTTATAGTGTTTTGACTTTTAGTTATTCCCATCACCCACCCATCCCTAGTTCAGTGGTGTGGGAGCTTATGAGAAGCCAGCAGTCTTGCATCCAAAGATAAGGACTGATCTCTTTTAGAGTTATGTTAAAAAGCCCATCACCAGGGCACAGTCAATATTTTGTCTGTACAAGCAGCTTCTTGAAAAATATCCATTCCTGAGGTATTGTGGCTATTAGATTTGACTCAGCTCAGCATAGTGCAAAAAGTTCTGTCCCTAGAGCACAGCAGTCTGAAAGTAATAGCAGTCTGTTGCCAACATAAAAGCGGCCTAAGGCAGCTTTATTTTGGTTGAGAAAACAAAAACTTGGTTACAACTTTAAAGGCAAGTCCTAGAGAACTAAATGACCATTAGGAACTTTGAAAAGCTTCAACATATTCCTGGGATCAAGAAAGTTACTCTCATGGGGTGCTTGGGTGGCTCCGTGGGTTAAAGCCTATGACTTTGGCTCAGGTCATGATCCCAGGGTCCTGGGATCGAGCCCTGCATTGGGCTCTCTGCTCTGCAGGGAGCCTGCTTCCTCCGCCCCCACTCTCTCTCTCTCTCTCTCTCTCTCTGCCTGCCTCTCTGCCTACTTGTGATCTCTGTCAAATAAATAAATAAAATCTTTAAAAAAAAAAAAAGAAAGAAAGTTACTCTCATACAGGACTTTCTGTATGCCTAGAAAAGACCTGGAAGAGGAAAGTGTCCCAGTCACTCACCTCTCTATACTCAAGGCTCCGTGTACGTAGGAAGTGAAATTATAAACTTCTTAAAGTTTGAAAGCATGCCTTTTCACACAAATTTCCTTGGCAAAGAGAAGTATACATCTAGGCAAGCATTTAAGGAATTTTAGCTTATCATTGCTTGACTACTAAATTATACTGATCCTGGGCTGACCCCTAGGATGCAAACTTAAAAATAAAAATAAGAACTTAATAAATGAGAGTTGGGAACTCAGTGGCCACACACTGCAAGGAAAAGAGAAACTACAGAATTAGTCAGGAAAAGTCCTTTGAAAAAATTTGAAACAACAAGAAAAACAATAGCAGCAGTAACACAACACAAACAAAACTTGGGGAGTGAGGAAGGAATCTGTTATCATAGTTGTTACAGTGTAATATCTACAATGACCAGTTTTCAACAAAAAATTATAAGATAAAAAAGTATGTTACATACATAGGAAAAAAGGTAGCCTACAGAAAATGTTATTGAGGAGACCCTGATGTTGTATTCAATAGACAAGGACTTAAAAGCAGCTGTTTTAAATATGTTCAAGGAACTAAAGGACACCATGACTAAAGAGTTAAAGAAAAGTATAACAATTATGTCTGACCAAATGCACAATATTAACAAAGAGATAGAAATAATATAAAAGGAATCAAATATAAACTCTAGAGGTGAGAGTATAATAATTAAAATTTAAAATTCACTAGAGGACATTAACAGCAGATGTGATCAGGCAGAAAATAATTATTGGACTTAAAATATGTCCATAGAGATTTTCCAGTCTGAGGAACAGAAAAAAAAATGAGGAAAAATAAAGAGAACATTAGAGATTATGGAATACCAACAAATATACCAACATACACATGATGGGGAGTTCCAGAAAAAAAGGAGTAAAAGAGTCATGGAAATTATTTGAAGAAATAATGGTCCCCAAACTTCCCAATGGAATGAAAGACATTAACCTGCATATTCAAGAAACTGAACAAATTTCAAGTAAACTCAAAGAGATCCACACTTATGCATGTCATTATCAAAGTGGCAAAAGTCAAGGAAAAAAAATCTTGAAAACCTCAAAAGAAAAATGATGTATTACATATGAAAAATCCTCATGAGATCAGCAGGTGACTTCTCATGGAGGCCATAGGGTAGAGGGATGGCAACTTTAAAGTAGTAGAATGAAAAAAACATACTAACCAAGAACTCTATATTAAGCAAAACTCTCCTTCAAAAAAAAAAAAGGAGAAATTAAGACATTCCAAGATAAATAAAAACTGAGAAAACTCATTGCTAGAACATCTACCCTATAATAAATACCAAAGGGAGTCCTTTGGGCTGAAGTAAAGGGACATTAAATGATAACTTGAATCCACATGAAGAAATGAAAGTCGCTGGTAAAGATAACTACACAGGTAAATACAAAAGACAGTATCAATGTATTTTTGCTTGTAATTCTTCTCTGTGATTTAAAAGACAATTCATAAAGTAATAATTATAAAACAATGTTGGTGGCTTATAGTCTATGAGAATATAATAGTACAAAGTCTAAAGGTGCAGACAGAGGTATATTGGAGAAAAGTTTTCATATAATAGTATTAACCTGAAATAGATGATTTTATATAAGATGCTAATGGTAATACCCAGGTATTCACTAAGAAAATAAGATAGGGATACGTCATGTATTTGATGTCAGCCATTTTTTTGAAAAGCCATCCATCATATAAAAGACAGAACACATTGTAGATCACAGAAAAAGGACTGGATATTTGAAGTTACAGGAAAGCAGTTTTAACTGCATTAAAAAAAAAAACCTTAATTACTGGAATTGCTTGTTAATAAAATGGGATAGCTAAGAAAAAAAAAAGAGATTTTGGCATCAGCAAAAATTTAGTTTGAGGGTGCCTGGGCGACTCAGTGGGTTAAACCACTGCCTTCAGCTCAGGTCATGATCTCAGGGTCCTGGGATTGAGTCCTGTGTCAGGCTCTCTGCTCAGCAGGGAGCCTGCTTCCCTCTCTCTCTCTACTTGTGATCTCTCTCTGTCAAATAAATAAATAAAATCTTTAAAAAAAAATTTAGTTTTGAGAAAGGCTGGATGATTTAGTATGGTAGAAAGAAAACCACAGGCCCAAAAGGGAGTCACTTAGGCCAGGCCATGCCACCAAACCTGGGCTTAATGCCTAACCTAACTGTACTTTCAACCTCCCCCAGAAAGGAAGTCTTAACTGGTCTCTCAAGCATTTTCTGGTCAGCACCAATGAGGCAGTTCATCACAAAGCCCCCTTCACCTTCTAAAGGAAGATGAAGTAAACCACCTAATGAGACTCTTTTATGCACAAAGAAAGGTGACCTGACCCAAAATAATTCTTATTCTCTGTTTATGACTTCCTAGCCCTGCCTTTAAAAACACTTCCTTTTCTGTAGCCTTTTGGAGCTTCCCTTCCTTTGCCACATGGAATACTGTAATTTATAAGTTGATTAATAAAGCCAACTAGACCTTTAAAATTTACTTGGATGAATTTTTGTTACTTAACAAGTATTATTTCGATTTGGAAATGAAAGTTCTATTGTTAGTTTTTTTTATTCTCAAGGTTTAATGAAAATTAAAGAGAATACTTTTCAGTAGAACTTCATTCAGACAGTTTTGACATTTGGAATAAAATAGAAAAAAAAGTCACAGATATTAAAACCATGTTTACTTACCTTTCTTCTTAAATTTTTTAATTTAAATTTAATTTAATTTAATTAACATACAATGTATTAGTAGTTTTAAAGGCAGAATTTAGTGATTCATCAGTTGCATACAACACCCAGTGCTCATTTCTTCAGGTATCCTTCTTAATGCCCAAGACCCAATTACCCCATCCCCCATCCACCTCCCCTCCAGTAACCCTCAGTTTGTTTCCTAGAGTTTAGAGTCTCTTATGGTTTGTCTTCCTCTCCATTTTCATCTTACTTTATTTTTCCTCCTCTTCCCCTATTTCATCCGTTTCTTAAATTCCATATACAGGTGAAATCATATGGGTATTTGTTGTTCTCTGACTGACTTATTCTGCTCAGCAGAATACCCTCTGGTTCCATCCACATTGTTGCAAATGGCCAAGATTTTATTCTTTTTGATGGTTGAATAATATTCCATTCTTTATCCATTCATCTGTCGATGGACATCCGGGTGCTTTCCATATTTTGGCTGTTTTTGACATTACTGCTATAAACATCAGGGAACAGGTATCACTTATCTTTCTTTAACATTTGGAATATAAATTTGCTCTAGGCACCTTATCCTTTACACAAAATTTAACTTAATTTAATTTAATTGCATTATCACCTCTGATCATGTTAATCTGCAGTAACTGATATAAAACAACTACTCAGGTATCATTTTAGGCTTCCTTGACCGCAATGTTAGGGAATTCCTGCAGCTTTATCCTACCTTGGTTCCTTTGTTTTCTGGATTTTAGGCATTCTTTCTTATTTTACTACCTATTTTGATGGAACATTTCCTCTTGAACTTCCTGAGAAAGCCTGAATAAGTGTTTTTGCTGTTGCTGAGATTTTTCATGTTTGAAAATGTCTTTGTTCTTTATTATTTTAAATTAATAATTTGATACAAAAAATAAATTAATATTGCTTATAGTAAAATTATTATAACCCTGTAGTATATAATTCTAATTAGGAAATAATTTTAGTTTTCTATATAGTACAGAGTTCTAATTTGGAAATAATTTTTCCTTAGATTTTGAAGATATCTTTCAATTGTCTCCTAGCTTTTGTTTCTGTTCTTAACAAATCTAATGCTACTATTAGTTTTAATTTTGTTCTAAAACCTAAATTTTCCTTTTTGAAGATATTCACTATGATGCCTATTGGTTTGGTTCTCATCCATCCATTTGCTGGACCATTAGTGGATCAAATTGAAGTAATTCTGAAATTGATTCTTGCATTATTTCATTATTGATTTCTTCTCTATTTTTGCTGTTACCTTATTTTGAACATGTTGTGATATATTTTTTTGGTACCACCTTCTATTTTGAAAAAGCACTCTCATAACTTTCTTGTCTTTTTTTTTAATTTAATTTTATTTTTTATAAACATATAATATATTTTTATCCCCAGGGGTACAGGTCTGTGAATCGCCAGGTTTACACACTTCACAGAGCTCACCATAGCACATACCCTCCCCAATGTCCATAACCCCACCCCCCTCTCCCAACCCCCCTCCCCCCAGCAACCCTCAGTTTGTTTTGTGAGATTAAGAGTCACTTATGGTTTGTCTCCCTCCCAATCCCATCTTGTTTCATTTACTCTTGTCTTTTAAAAATACATTTCTGAGTGACTTCCTCAATTTTCTTTTCCAAGGTTTTTGTTGAATTTTTGATATTTTCTTTTTGGCTACCAAATTTATTTTTTTTTAAATATTTTATTTATTTGACAGAGAGAAATCACAACTAGGCAGAGAGGCAGGCAGAGAGAGGAGGATGCAGGCTCCCCGCAGAGCAGAGAGTCCAATGTGGGGCTCGATCCCATGACCCTGGGATCATGACCTGAGCTGAAGGCAGAGGCTCTAACCCACTGAGCCAGCCAGGCGCCCCTTGGCTATCAACTTTTTAATATCTATTTTTAATATCTATTAAATATCTATTAATTATATCTATTAATATCTATTCTCTAAGTGCTTATTTTATTTTATTTATTTTTGGGGTTAAAATCACATCTCTTTCTTCTTTAGTGGTTAAAATAACTTTTCTTATCTCCTTGAAGATAATTTATATTCATATAATATACATTTGAAATTTTTCTCTTCTTCTTTAATTCCTATTTTTTCCAATTGCTTATTTTCATCTTGTTCTCTGTATTTCATGTGATAGGATTTCTTCAAATATCTGGCAATATTTAATTTTTTGTTTATATTTAAGAGTGGGAAAATTAAAAGCTGATTGGAAGCACTGTGTGTATAATGTGTCTTTGTCAAAAGGTAATTAGGCTGGATAATTCATTGACTATCCACCAATGTCATTATCTTTAAATGCTGCTATCCTGGTCTGGTCAGATTCTTATCCTGATTTGCTATGAGAGCTGGAACAAGCCTGGTTGTCAGAGTTCTGGGTATCTAGTGTGATAATAAGCCTGGAAGCGCCCTATGTTCCCTTGGTAACCTTTCTGTATTTTTGTGCTCAACTATGGCTGAGAGCTTGTGGTGCTGGGATACTCTATTTTAATCTTTCTATAAGATAACTGTTCAGCCTTCTTCCTCAGTATGGGGTGGAAGAATTTATTCAGACACACAGAGTAGGAAAAATATTTAAGAATCGAAATGTCCCTAAAGTCTCTAACCAGTTCTCCTGTTTTTAGTTGTCTCATTTCTGAGTACCTGGTAGCTGGTGCTAAATCCCTTGAGAGTTCCGTGGTACCAACAGGTTAATTTATCTTTTCTACCCTGCTGTCTTACAAGATAGTTACCACCCATGCATCAAAATTGTATTTTGTTTTCCTGCCACCAATATGTTATTGTTGCTGTCTCCTTTTCTATTCAATTTGTGTATTTGTGAGTTTATGATTTCTTTTAAAAAATCACTTTTCAATAATTTTGTGGCTAGTGGGAGGAAGTAAAAGCTACTGTGAACCTTCAATCCACCAGTTTTTAATCAAAAGCCAAGGGATCATCTTGTTCTGTTTTGTTTTTCCTTTGAAATGTAAGTAATGCAGAAAAGCTAAAGCTTACATAATTGGATTAGAGAAGGAGGCTATGAAATGAATAAATTGCTTGTTTGAATTGAGTTCTTTAAAAAGCTTCTTATCATTATAATCTTATAATGAGGTAGAATGTAACTAACACTGTTTTTTGCTTGTAATACAGCAGGAACCATTCCAAGTAATTTGTAATGTTAACTTAATTTTCACAAAAATTTTCATGGTATAGGCTACTATAATATCTCTCTCTTTACAAATGAAGGAACATAAGCCCTTGTTCTTGATTATTGTTTCTTATGGTTTATATTTAACAGGTCTATAATAAAAAATCTTTTAAATGAGGTGTTGTAACTAAGGCAACAATAGCAACAAACAGAAAAAAAAATATATAACAGATTAAACACAATAAATGTTTATTTCTTGCTCATATCAAGCCTGTAACAAATGCTGCTAAATTGCAGGCAGCTCTTCCAAGTAGTGATTCAAGGCTCAGTGTCCTTTCATTTTATTCCTCGATATGTTCAAACTGTACTTTCAAGGTTTCTGCACTTACTACATCAAGTTGGGGGAATGGGTTAAAGACTGCGGAGAAGGGGTGCCTGGGTGGTTCAGTCATTAAGTGTCTGCCTTGGGCTCAGGTCATGATCCCAGGGCCCTGGGATGGAACCCCCTGTCAGGCTTCCTGCTCTACAGAAAGCCTGCTTCTCCCTCTGCCCCTCCCCCTGCTTGTGTTCCCTCTCTGGCAGTCTCTGTGGGAAATAAATAAAATCTTAAAAAAAAAAAAAAAAAAAAAAAGCAGTGGAGAAAGCACAACTCTTCCTTAAATATCTGAGCCACTGATGTGACACACTTCTCTCCCGTTTATATTCTATTAGAGATGTTTTTACATGCCCACACCCAATTTGAAGAATGCTGGAAAATGTAGTCTTGCTCTGTGTGGGAAAGAAGAGATATATTAGTTCAATTGCTAAACAAACTCTGCCACAATTTGCCTTCCAATATCCATCCATCTCTTCTTCCACATATAATTATTTTGTATGTTTGTCTGCAAAGGGTTCAGTGTCACTGAGAGGCAACACTGAAGGCTCTGGAGTTAGAATTTATGGGTTTGCATCCCGGCTCCACTGTTTACATCTGTGTGACCGATGCAGAGAGCCATAAACTCCTGTGCTCCTGGAGGCTAGTAGGGACAGTACCTACCAGGTGTTGTGAGGAAAAATGAATTAACAAATGCACAATGCCTGTAAATGTTAACTCTTACTACTCACTTTTAGTAATTCTTAGTAATTCACATACTATATTAATAGCAAGGAGCTCTTTGTCATAAGCAAAAGTAAAATTAATGGAATTGGTACTAATTCATCCTTAATACTTGGTAGGCAAGATTTGCATGGCTCAGAAAAACTCTGACAGCTTTCCAGTGAGTTGTGGTCCTTATATTTGGAAATACAAGAAAAAACAAGCACCCAAAATTATTAACAGCAAAGTTCTCAGGTACCAGGACTTTTGCTGATACTTGCATCCCATGCATTTTATAAAATAAGCACGTAGTATCTTTATTTTTATATTTATATTTACTAAATAGAAAACTTATCTAATATTATTCTATTGCCCTTTAATGAAGCCACAACAGGTTTTGAAGCAACAGTTTTAATTTATTATAAGATCTTACGGATTTCAGATTTATTGATGAGCTAGAAGAAGAGACTATACTGCCAATAATCTGTACATAAGTGAGTGAGGGATCATGTGTGTGTCTATATGGAAAACTTGAACAGATGGAGGTAGAATGTTGCAAGAGCTTTGACATGATGTCTTCTTCCTTTTATTATTTATGTTCTTAAGTAAAATGCAGTGTTAATCTGGTTTAGGGAGATAAAGTTGAGAATGAGAGCCTAATGATGGAATGTTTGCTATAGGTTCTTTCTATATATGTATTTTTACCTCTATGTCCTCTTAATCTCTCGTACCCTAAGAAGGGAAAAAACAAAAACAAAAACAAAAACAAAACAAAACAAAACAAAACAAAAAGACCAGCTTGCAAATTCCTACTTAATCTTTTTACCCCTGAGCTCTTCTGATGGATAACTAGAAAATCTGGGACCCGCTGGTCCATTGGCTATGGGTCCCTGGATAATAAGCCCTGTTCACGGAGAAATTTTTGATGAAGGCAGCAAGGTTGAATTCTTCCTATTTAGTTTGATTTCTAAAGTTCAGAGTTGATGAGAGATTGGCTATTCAGAGGACTAACTGAAGTATTGAATAAGAACAGCCCTTCAGGAACTGAATTTTATCACAGGTGGTTTCTTGATTCTCATGAATAGAAATAAGAAGTGTATACTAATTAAGCTAAACTCAATCTCTCTAGGGAAATTTTTATTTGGCTATAGAAAAGCAAAAGTCAAAGTTATATATATATATACTATTTAACAATAATTTAGAATTTTCTATTTAAAAAATTGGTCCTGTCTTTGAAAGGTTTTAATCAAGTAGTATAGCAACTATTCAATTTTTGTGTGCCTTTCCCTCAATCCCTCCTCTTACCATTCATAGGTGTTTTCTGGATATTTCCCTCAGAATTGTTTTGCTTATATTCACCTTCTTTTTCATTCTTGTTGTCACTACTTTTGACAGTCTGATGTAGTGTTTAAGAAAGTGGACTTTGTGTTAGAGATGAATTCAAATCCAGGCTCAGTCAAATGCTGACAGTGTGTCCCAAGGAAATTACCTGGCATTTCTGAACTTTAGTTCTCTTTTCTGTAAAATGGGGATAGTATTAAACTTGTAGTGTTTTTGAAACAAAATGGAATGATGGGTGCAAAATAATTATGTTCAATTTGTAAACCCTTGTTATGTTAATCTTCAAAAAGTATCTTCTCATCAAGGTACTCTCCTGAATGAAAACTACATTGACTGTGGAATAAAGTCAGAATGTATTTGCCCAGAAGTAAAATGAATCTCTTCTTTGGATAGAAATTACATTTCATCCTTATTTCCAAACTTTTCTTCATTCTTAGTAAAATCAAGTATTATTTTGCCTTTGTATTATTTGCCTTTGCTTTGCTGTTCCTTCCTAAATGCTCTACTCCTAACACTACTTGAAGGTACACTACAAATCCTCAAGAGCTAGTTTTGATTCTATTTTCCCCAAGTATATATTTTCTGCCAGCCCAATGTGCACTTTCCTCTGTAACTTGTAAAATTGCATATTGTTTGTATATGTGCCTTCTTTTTACTACGAAATTAATTTTAGTCTTTCAATGCCTGGTATTATACACTTCATATAGTAGAGATAATTTAACATTTATTAATTTCCTAGATAATTTAACTTTATGATTTGTTAGATGAACAAATGAACAAATACATTAAGAAAACAAATATACCATGATAAATGTCTTTATTGGCCTATATTTAGCTTCATAAACTTAATTACTCAAGGAAGAAAAAAATAAGACCTTGATTCATCTAAAATATTCACAGGCTTGAAGCTCTTGATTTAACCCCAGAATATCTAGAATCAGTTTTCTATCACATAGACTGACAGAATTACAGAGTCTCAGAGTACGCACATCATTCCCTTTTGGAGAATAATCAACAAGAAATCACTCAGCTTCAACTTAATCGTTTTTACTTTGGAGGAAATCCCCAGTGGATGCAGGCTGTTTTACTTATAAGCCAATATAATTATCAGAGAATTTGTTTTTTTGTTTTTTTGTGTTGTGGTTTTTGCTGAAACATTTTTTTTATTACTTTTCCTCACCGATCTTCATTTATTTAATGTCTGTCTTATGCTAAATATTGTACATACTACTCCAGGTGATCAACTTATAAGATCAATCTATCTGAAACCTCGCTTTCCTATTTGCACTGTTGGCATGCCATTTGTAAGACTGTCAAGGATTTTACTGACAAAGAAGAATGGGAGCATAATGAAATTTGAGTAATGTACTTTCAGTTAAGTCTATATAACATGGGTAAAATAGAACTTCCCTATCCCTTGATGATTATTGTTCTTATTTTGAATATAAGTAAAAATGGTTTCTAATGTTTTCTTTCCATGCCTAATGTTTTCTTTCCATGCCATATTTCATTCTCAGCTATGCTTCTTTATGTCATCATCTTTGCTTTGGTTCCCTTTTTTCCATATGCTACTTATGACCCTTTATTTCTGAATTTTTCCTGGTAAGAGCATCTTATTTCCATGCTTTTCTTCTTCATCTAAATGACTAGCTGTTCTTGGCAGAATTTCTGCTCGGAAGTTTTCAAATGATCTGCCTGCATTGTGAGTTTAGTCTGTGGAATCTTACCTAACTTGACTATAAACTTCTTTTTGGCAACAAATGCTAAGTACTTTATTTACATTATCAATTATTTTATTAAAATCAAGTATTTTATTTTATTAATATTATTTTATTATCTTATCAGTTATTTTATTAAAGTGATAAATGCAAAATTACAATGTACAAAAAATATATGAAGTAAAATTATAAGTCCCTCTCCTATCCTGGTCTCTCACTTTCATTCCTTAGAAGCAAACATGTTTCTTTCATATTCTAGAATTTTTAAAATTAATGAACCATCATACATGGGCATGTCCTTCAAATAATAACAAATGGTTGCATTTCATACATTTTCTACTGATCTTTGCTTGTATTTCAATTTTTTAAATTTTGAATGAGTTTTTTGAGGTAAAATTAGTATATAACACTATACAAGTTCAGGTGTACAACATTCTAACACATCTTTATGCACTACACAGTGATCACCAACAAAAGTATAAATACCATCTATCATCATAAAATTGACCCCTTCACATATTTTGCCCACCCCCCAACCTCCTACTCCTCAGTAACCATTAATCTGTTCTCCGTGTCTATAAGTTTGTTTTTGTATTGTACTATTTGTTCATTTGCTTTTAGTTTTAAGATTCCACATATAAGTATAAGTGAAATTATGCAATATTTGTATTTCTCTGACTTATTTTACTTAGCATAATACCCTCAGGATCCACTCATGTTTCCACCAATGGTAAGATTTCATTCTTCTTTACGGCTGACTAGTTTCCCATTATACATGTTTACCACATCTTCTTTATCTGTTCATTCATTAATGGACACTTAGGTTGTTTTTAAATCTTGGTTATTGTAAATAAGGCTGTGATGAATATAAGGGTGAATATATATATATTTTCAAATTCACATTTTTTGGATGATTTAGAGAAATACCCAAAAGTAGAACAGCTGGATCATATGGTAGATGGTCTCTTAATTTTTTGAGGAATCTCCATACTGTTTTCTGTAGTGGCTGTACCAATTTGCATTTTGACCAACAATATACAAAGGTTCCCTTTTCTTCATATCCTCTACAACACTTGTTATTTCTTGTCTTTTGGGAAATAGCCATTTCAACAGATGTGACATGATTTCTCATTGTGGTTTGGTTTGCGTTTCCCCAATAACTAGTGAGACTGAACATCTTTTCATGTGCATGTTGGCCATCTGTATGTTTTCTTTAGAAAAAGTCTATTCAGATCCTCTGCCCATTTTTTTTTAAAGTTTTTTTGTTTTTGTTTTTTTTTTTAAGATTTTTATTTATTTATTTGACAGACAGAGATCACAGGTAGGCAGAGAGGCAGGCAGAGAGAGGAAGGGAAGCAGGCTCCCTGCTGAGCAGAGAGCCCGACGCGGGGCTCGATCCCAGGACCCTGGGATCATGACCTGAGCCGAAGGCAGAGGCTTTAACCCGCTGAGCCACCCAGGCACCCCTCTGCCCATTTTTAAATCAAATTGTTTTTTACTGTTAAGTTGTGTGAGTTTTTTATATACTTTGGATATTAACCTCTTATCAGATATATTATTTGCAAATATCTTCTCCCACTCACTAGCTTGCCTTTTTGTTCTGATTATCGTTTCCTGTTCTTCCATTTTTTAGGTGTTGTCATGTAAGTTTTCTATGTCCAAGAATGTGGGTTCAGGGTTTTCTTATGCTGCCATTTTGAAACCCAGGCTCTGCTATAAATTTTTAGAATCTATCCTTATAACAGTTTTAAATACATGTCATTACTAAGATCATTTGTTATATATAATACAGGTGGAAGAAAATGATCCAATTTTGTCTCAGAAAATTTCTCCTGTTTATTATTTAATTGTTTATAAGAGCCCCCTCACTGGCTGGAAGAGCAACGGAGTGCTCTCGTAGCAATTCTTGTTTTTAGACAAGAATTAGACTTGTACTTTAGACAAGTACAATAGGCAAATTCTTCTTTTCTTACCTGCCAATGCAAGTAAGCTAGTTTGAACTTTTGATTTACATAATTAACCTTTACTAACTAGTTAGGCACAGAAACATTTGTTGTTTCTAAAGACTCTTTACGTGAACTGCCTATTTGAGAAAAAGGGTAAATCACTTTGTGTGTACACAAAACTTGTAAGAATCATAACACTAATGTACCTTAAGAATTTAATTCCTTCCATATGGAAGACGTAACAAATATGAAAGATGGCACCATTTTGTAGTGAAGGGACTGCAGGATCATAAAGGGCAAAAGAGACATAAAAAAATCACCTATGCAATGACTGTCTGTATTATTGCACATAAAAAGGAGTTAAAGTTCATGTGTTTTCCAAATAATGAATATGAGGTATACTGTCTTGATATTAAGTTGTATATCTCCTCAAGTGCTGGGTTGATAACTAGCGGAAACTTCAAAAAAAAAAAAAAGAGATAATTATAGGACAAATTTCCCATGTATGAGTATATGTTTGTAGTATGTATACATATATGTATATGTATACATATATAATGACTTCCTTCTTAGTTACATTATTTAGGTTTTCTATATAATTATATAAATTTTGTTCACTTCATATTTCAAGGACTGGGAAATTCGAACTAATTCTCCTATGTCTAGGGTATGTTTTCTTATTTGTTAATTATAGTTTCATAAACTGCTGCTGTTATATCCTCATTAGGAATTGTTTCTGTCAATATTGTTAGTTGACCTTCTAGTTTGTGTGTCATTTTTTAAACAAATACACATCATCTCATATTATAATTATGACTTCTGCTTATTTTTTACTGGTATATACCTATGTTATGGTTGCTTATCATTTAAAAAACCTTGTATAGATAACTTAGCTTCAGGTGTATGTCACAACAGTATATGGGATTTTTGTGTGACTTAATAATAATATTTTTAGTAGATGAATTTTTAGTAGGTGAATTAAATTCATTTACATTTATACTAATGGCAGGAATTTTGGTCTTAGTTCTGCAATATTATGTTGTTATGTTATCTATGATTATAGTTCTTTATTTCTCTATTCATATCACAGGTTCTTCTCCAGGTACTTTATCCCATAATTTAAACATGTAACTTTCTCCCTCCGTGTTCAAGTTGTACTTCACTGCTCATTTGCTTTCTGCTTTCTCTTGATTGCAGTGACACCTAATGTCAGAATCAGAGAGTATCTTTAGCTCAGTCCCTCACATGCTTCCCAAATGACTGAGCTCTTCATGGTATAACCTCACTCTCACAGCAGACAGAACTCTTTAGAATAACTTGTTGGGCCATGAAAAACATGACAAAACTGAGCTAAATTTGTTTAAAATAAAAATGGATTAATACTTAAAGCTCTTTGAATCATAATTTTCAAAACGGTTTCTTAGGAGATGTCTCCCCTTTACAAAATTGTATATTTTTAGAAAATATCTGATACATTACATCAATCCATCTCATTGTTATATAATTTTCTTAGTTTCTGGGCTTTGTGGGATCACATGAATAATAGGTATAGTAATAAATAAGGGAACTAATATTTACTGGGTATTTATCAAACATCTTTTTTTTTATATTCATTTTTATGTCTTCCAAAAAAGAGGGCAACTTGACCTTGTACTCTCTATCTTATCTCCAGTAAGTTCAAGAGAGCCTGGTTGAGAGTAGGACCACATGTACAGGAAGGAACTGTTCACTTTCTGTTACTTTTTAGTCTGTCTCTCATTTAATCTTACAGAACATCTCTGTAAGATGAACATTATCATTTCTTTAATTTACATTAGTAAACAGTCTGCTATAGACTGCTTTTTAAAGTCTTAACTATTAGGTCCCACTTCTTTGTGTTTTTGTTTGTTTTGAGTATGTGGATCTAATATTTACAACTGGATTATAAATTGCATATTTTCCTGATGTGTGTATTTATTCTTTTATTTACATAAAATATCTTTGGATTGTTGCCTATTTTCTTTAGATAACATCTACCCATAATATGAACAGTGAAGAAGACCTTGCCCTGAGGATTCAGATGACATAGTGGATAGTTTCAGAGTGTGGAAAGATGAGTGGATCAGTTCAAGCCACTGACTCTGGGGAAAACTGAAAGTGAACAGGCAGTGGGGAAGGGTATTGTTCAGCAGGGAAGGCCTCCATGAAAGCGTCCCCTACGCTCAAGGCAGAGTCAATATTTGAACATAAGATGTGCTCGTGGCGTCTGTACCAGCCTTCAACAACTTTACCAGTCAAGGAAGAACTTTTCTCTCCTCTATTGTCTCCACATGCCTTCCTATCCATATTCCTCCCCCAGCTTCATCCCAAAAGAAGTCAACGGAAACATGGATATGGGAATGGAATAGGACAGTGAGTTGGAATATCATTAAAGAATAAAACCAATCCAAGAGTCTTTTCCTCTTTGCAAGTTTCAGAGACTCAATCAGGTCAGAACTAGGGAGAGAGAGAGAGTTTTAAATTGAATTAGAGGTTAAAGGATTGACATTAGCTTTGATGGAACTTTTTAATATCCGACATTGAGCTCAGTTTTAAATATCAAAAATTTCCTGAAAAGATTATGGAATCTTCCAAGATTTCCCTTAGAGCTGGGGAAGAATGATTGAAACAATAAATGTAAACACAGCAGTGGGAAAGAATAAAGAAACTTTGTGCTTATACCCAAATGTCCTCATTCAAAAACTGATTACATATATACATTTTAAGATATACAATACAATATATTCTTTATCTAAACATACACATGCAGTAAAAAGTATGAATAGATGTGTTTGAAAAATAAATACCGAAGTCATGTTGTGGTTACCGTCATGCTCACAGTGGAGAATACTATTGAGGAGGAGTGACTAAGAGGTGCCAAACATGTTTGTAATATTTCATTTCCTAACGTGAGTGATAGACATGAGTGTTCATCTTATTATTCTCCTCCTTTTGTTTGCTGAAATATTTCACAATAAAATGAAGCAAAATAAAAGGAAAGTGGTTATTTCTTTTCCTGCCCTTCCAAGGCATGTGATGGAAGAGAAGAAGCATATAAACATCACTTTATCTCCTGCAAGTGCGTAGTGCTCAAGTCTTACAAAAGACAACATAACTGAACTGTTTCCCACATGAGTGGGATTTCTACAGAATTGGACCAGTTTGATTTAAAGCAGTCAATTCAAGTAGCTATAACTTCCCATAGAATGTTTGTATTTACACCCAAATCAAGTTCTTACTGTTAACCCATCATCCATTTACTATTATGGTATTTGATAATCTCATTTTAACATCTTGAAGCTAGCTAGCTTCAAGGACCACCTGTAGGAAGATCAAGGTCTAGTCTACTGCTAGGTCTTCACGATTTTTAATTGCAGGCTTACATCTTAATCAAATTCTCCTTCCCCATCTCTCACATCTTGATGTATATCCCATATCTCCCCAAAATGAGGTTCATGTCCTAATTCAGTTTTAAACTATTCTATTTGAGAAGACCTCTGAAGTGCTCTTCTTCTCATAAGTATGGCATATAATCTACATTTTCATAGACCCTCTTAACTATACCTTCTAAATTTGGTGAGAACGTATTAGTCATTTTCCCAAAGTGTAATATGAAACAAATAGAAAATTTGCTTTACTTATATAAATATCACTCTCCTGTGCAGTCTTCAATGACTGTCTACAAGAAGAATGCCCGACTCTGTAGCATAGCACACCAAACCATTCAGTAGCTGAATCTAATGACTCTTTTAGCCTAACAGCCCATTTCTTCCAAGTCACACTTTCATCTAGTCATGCTAAATTACCTGGTTTCCTACATAGAACTCAAACTTTCATTCTCCCGTAGTTTTGAACATGCCGTTTTTCTATTTTTTTCCAAGACAATTCATTTGTTAATGTCACTCTTCAAGAAAGTGTTCAGTACCATAAGTTTCAGAATTTAATTAATTTGGTGTACATTGATTAAGTATTGCTATATGCCAGTTACGTACTAGGCACTAAGTATGGTATGCAAATATACAGTTCTTCCTTTCAAAAAAGAGTGCAATATAGAGAAACACATGCAATAATATACTAGTGCTATAAAAGGTAACTAGGTGGTTAATAGAAAGTGATCAATTATATTGCATAATGTGCTAATTGCTACTCTATATCTCAAGTATTACTTTTGGCAGTGAGTTCTGTCTTACCCATTTCTGTATTTTCAAAGTTGGAAATATTGTAGGGGTTTAGTAAAAGTTATTGAATGAACAGTAGTAAATTATTGTCCATTTTTCCTGACAAAATAAGTCAATGGGCCGAGGGTCCACCCATCTATCTGACGAGAAACATGATAAAAAATGAACGAAAACAACAAAAATTTGTACCTAAGTTGTTTATCTGTTTGGCATTTTTACTGTTTTGTTAAGATATTAATATAATTTATACTTTTAGTTTTAACTTCTCTGCTCACTAGGTAGAAATATCTTTTTTATCTTGAGCAAAAGTTGATAATAAACTACTTTTCTGGAAAAGCTCTATATAGTCCATTTGATCATACCATTAAGAAAGCATCACTGACTTTTTTATGCAGTAATTGAGACCCCCTCCCTGCCCCTAAACTTTTGTTTTGTTTTGTTTTAGTTTACTGAATGCAAACTAAAGCTTTCTATAAACATATTTCCTAGATGTGTCTGTCAATGGAAAGGCTGAGCTTTACTTTATCTATATAATTAATCCCCACGTCACAAATGCTGAAAATCTGAGGGGGAAATGAACTGACTATAACCAGAAACAAGCAGTTGTTTAGCAGCAGTAATAAAAATCAGCAAAGCCAATCTTATTAGGGCATGTGATATCTCTATAATATTGCCAAACAAGAATTATTACCTAAAGATTTTCTTACAAATGTTCTAATAATGACATCAATTTTTGTGTGTATATTTGCGTTGGGCAGTGTGAGAGTGCAGAAAAACATATTTAAATGTTCTAGTTCCTGCTTTCACACCACAGGTTCATTTCTAGGATCCAGATATCTGAATGGTGGTATTTCTTCAGCTTGAATTTTATAAACAATAAAATCTCTACTTCACAAATGAAGACATTGAAATTCA
>NW_019154087.1:54162712-54284348 GCF_002288905.1 Enhydra lutris kenyoni | reverse complement strand
TGAATTTCAATGTCTTCATTTGTGAAGTAGAGATTTTATTGTTTATACCGTCTTTCTTAGGGTTATAACATTGGGAGAATCAAATAAAATTACACATGCAAATGAGTTTTGCAAGTCACAATTACTACATATGTATTAGATATTTCATTTTTGCCTCCTAAAATCTTGGATCCTCAGATTTTAAGTTGTAGATGTGACTTGAGAGTAGAGGATGCAGAGGCTAAGATACTCAAATTAAATGTAGTTATATTAACCACATTTTTGTGTAATATCTCAAAATTGTGAGTAGAAGAAGAAAAAAAAGGAAAACAGAATAATCCAATCTTATTCTTGCTATCCTTTTGAACAAAAGTAGGTTATGGTTTGTTCTTAGCATGGGGTATCCTTTGGGGAGTAGAACAGTCTATAAGTATGATGCAGTTTGAATTAGAAGAGGTGGCTGAACCATGCTCTTGGGTGGTGTGTGAGAAGCCAGTTGGATCAGTTGTTTGGTTCATCCACTTGATTAGCAAACTTAATACCAGGAAAGGAAGCCAGTGCCTTTACTGGGAAACCTTAAATGAAAGAGAAAGGGACTTGTCTTTTTGTTTGTCTGTCTGTTTGCTTGTTTTAAATGGGACCAAGGTAAAGAATACAGGAAACAAATGTAAGCAGAAACATTGACGGAGCCAAGCTTTACCACCAAGCATGAAAGGTGGACAAGCTTGAGAATGTTTAGTAAAGTGATTAAGGAACTGGTAAAATAAGTTTGCTCAAACAGCCTGCAAGCTGTCATAGATGATGGCCACCTAAAATGAGCTGTTTTGTACTGCTGGGTATTGGTGTGTCTGAGTTCCACAGAAACAAGAGTCTGAATCAAAGGCTGTGTTCCAGTAGTTCATTTAGCAATGTGCTCCCAGAGTGTAGCTTTGAGGAATAGGGAAGTAAACAGGGAGAGAGAAAGAAATCATATAGAAATGCACCATCAGGTTGTTTACCCTAAAGATGATTAGTGCATGATTTTCCTTCTACGGAGACTTGTGAAATGTATGTGTGGATTGTCTTCCTGTAGGGAAGAAAAAAAAAAAAAAAGAGGAAGCTTTATCCATTATCCCCTGTCCTCCATCACTCAAGCGTACTCCAGGACTGTAACTCCCCCATATATGTGAGTACAGAGTGGGTGCCCACGTGATTAGAGAAATCCTGAGGGCGGGAAGCTGCAAAACTGAAATAGGGCCAAATCCAGATAAATCAAGTTGTATTTGTTTGAAGTAAGTGGAAGTTTGTGTGAACTGATCACCACAGGTATGATAGAAATAAAAGGTGGGGCTGAGATGAGATGAAGTGCCATTACATGGTATAAAAGGGAAACTGTCAGAGTAAAGACAGAATAATTTTTTTTTAAAAAGAAGACATTTGGGGTGCCTGGGTGGCTCAGATGTTAAGCATCTGCCTTCAGCTCAGGTCATGGTCCTGGTCTCCTGGGATCGAGCCCCACATCAGGTTCCTTGCTCAGCGGAAAGCCTGTTTCTCTCTCTGCCCCTCTCCCTGCTTGTGTTCCCTCTCTGGTTGTCTCTCTCTCTCTCTCTGTCAAATAAATAAATAAAATCTTAAAAGAAAAAAAAACTTCAAAAATTTTATTTTAAGGATAAGCCAAGATGGGGTTATCACCACAAACTCTAATTAAAATTTATAATGTCACATATCTGCTCTTATATTTTTACTAGATGAGTAAGGATTTTTTATTTTCTGATTTTATGAAGAGAACAGAGATCAAAAGTAGTAATTGGCCTACCAAATGGATAAGACATTCAGGATTCAAGAGATTCAAATCCGAACTAGTGAGAATTGAATCATCTTCAACTTAATCTGAGTCTATATTTTGGGAGAATTTGTCTCTCAGAAAGAAATCAAATTAATAGTATTATATAGTGTGTTGTATTTCTTCCACCTGTTGGAGTATAGATGAAAGTTTTCTAAAAATAGAACTTTTTACTTTCACTGGGTAATGTTCCTTATTTTGTATATCTTGAAGTCAGAATGGCAAGGATAAATTAACTCATATGAATAAAATTATGATTAAATAATTTTGAGGTTTCAATCACTTAGGAGAAACCATAAGATTCTAATATGCTGCTGGATGCTTCATTTAGCAATCAGGATGAATACATTAGGACTTTCTAAATTTTGTGTATTGCATATACACTTATTCGTATTAAAGCCTTCAAGGATCTATGACTAAACTCTTCTGTCAAGTTGCTACTTCTGCTACTTACCTTTCGCATGTCACTATCAACCAACTTTCTTCCTTATATTAATACTCAGCTTGGATTTCTCAAGCCACATGATAATGGTGTCTCTTGCTATTGATTTCTGTGTTCACACCATTTAATCTCCTCTCCTTTTCCAAAAATGTGCGTGTCTGCCTGTGTATGTATGTGTTTTGCAAATTTCCTTATCTATGTTCTCAATTCTAACTACTTAATTCCACACATACTATAACCTTATGCATATGCTTCTTCCAACTCTTCTCTTACTGATTTTTATCATCCACCAAGATATGTCTTCTATTTTAAATAGGTCATGAAATTTTTAGAAATTACTAGAATATTTAATGTGAAAATTTATTTATTTTATTTATTATTTATTTATTCTTAGAATATTCACAGTTTCTGTTCAGGCTGTACCTTCCTCCAGTCAAGAAATTACTCCTTTAAGAGCACAGAATAGTAATCTGTCCTTATGAAAGTGTTCTTTACCCAGCTCACAGGTGAGGTGAAAAGAAGTAAATGAAGCAGAATGTCAAGCTGTATTAGTGGCACTAAAAATACGTCATTCTAACATGTAAAAGATTAAGTAATGATACTATGACTTCAGAAAAAAAAAATATTTTTATTCTAAACAAAGATGATATCCACTAGTCGCCCTTATGCCAAACCAGAGAACATTAGTAATACTGTCATTTAGTAGGTGCTATGATCATTGATACATAATATAACCCTACACAGCCCTGTATATCAAGTAACTACCTTAATGGTATGAATAAGAAAACCCAAGAGATTATTGGACTTATTCAGAGTCTTCCCACTTAATTCTATTCTATTTAGAATGAAATCAAACTCCTTACATGTCCTTATTGATTTTACCATTGCATGCTAAGGAAATATGCACTTTTGTCTACATGTGTCACACTTTAGGAAAAATGTGAGAAAAGTATTACATAGATTTAATCTGTAATTAAAAATCTTGCCTTGAAGAAAGCTCTAGAACCAGACGGTTTCATCCATAAATTCTATAAAACATTTAGGGAGAAGTAATATCAATTTTACTCAAACAATTTCAGACATTAGATTAGTGGAGGAAAAGCATTATTTTCCAGCTCATTTTATGAAATCCAGTGATTTCATTCCCAGTTCCTTATTCCATGGCAATACACCCATATGAACATCAAAAAGGCAGTAAAAAGAATGCTCTCAAGAGCCTAAAACTGGAAGGAAAATTCAAGATCTCATTTAAAATAGAATAGATAATAGAATAATGGGATAGATAAATTGCAGTACATTTTTAGAGTATATGGTGATGAGAAGAAACAAATGACAGCTACAAGCATTACCATCTACTAATGTGACAGAATTAATGTGGAGTGGGAAAAGCCAGCGGCACATTTTGTTTGACTCCATTTATGTGAAGTTCAAAAACAAGCAAAAATGACATATATGTTTATATGTATGTATATGTTTTTAATATTTATATGTCTGTGTATATATATTATTATTTCTGGTTCTTTTGGTATTTTTTTTACTTTGCCTCAAATCCTTATATTTTATCTTCTATAAAGAATACCTTTACTGCATATAGAATGTTAATTTGGCAGGTTAATATCTTTCAATATATTGAAGATATTCCATTCCATTATTTCTTTTCAGCATAACAGTATTCATTGTTTTTGCACCGCACCCAGTGCTCCATGCAATCCCTGCCCTCTCTAACACCCACCACCTGGTTCCCCCAACCTTCCACCCCCCGCCCCTTCAAAACCCTCAGATTGTTTTTCAGAGTCCATAGTCTCTCATGGTTCACCTCCCCTTCCAATTTCCCTCAACTCCCTTCCATTGTCTTCTTGATTTCTTCTGCTTCTTTGGAGGTAATTAGTGTATGTTTCTTTTCCTTTAACTACTTTTCAGATTTTTCTGTCTTTGGATTTCAATAAATGATATAATTAAGACAAAATGTATGATGTTATTAAGGGAGTGCGAATGTGTGCATGTGTGGGTGTGAGTATATGTGGGTGTTCCAAGTGTTTTGTATGTTCTGTTTTGATTGATCCTATATGGGTTCATAGCACTACTTGAATATGTAGCCTAATTTCTTTTTTATCACTTTTGGATATTTTTTAGCTATTCAATCTTGAAAGAGTGCTTTAGGCCCATTTGTTATCTCCTCTCATTTTGAGACTAACTAAACTGTGCTAGAACATTTTCTCATATTCTAGCACAAAGCTTCTAATACCCTTGTAATGTTCTAAGTGATAATAGCTCCAAGAGCATCTTGTTCTAATATTTGGTCTTTGACCCTGGTTCCTGACCCTGGTTCCATAAATCCCTTGAAATTTCCTGGGTGATAGGAATGCATTTTTTTTCCCCATGAGGCAACTCTTAGTGGGCTCCTGGGTGCCTTTTGAATGGGAGCTGATCACCAGAAACACCAAGCTATGATTAGAAGCTTGGAACTCTCAGCCCCACCTGCTTTCTACAGGGGGAAGAGAGGGGACTGGAAATGGAGTTAATGATTTACCATGCCCATGTGATAAGCCTCCATAAAAATCTCAATAGTATAGGGGTTCAGAGATCTTCCAGGTCAGTGAACATATTCCCATGCTGGGAGGGTGGCACACCCTAACTCTATGGGGACAGAATCTTCTGAATTCAAGTTCCTCTCAGACCTTACCCCTATGTATCTCTTTATCTGGCTATCATCTGTATCTTTTATCATATCTTTTATCATACAATAAACTGATAAGTATGTGTTCCACTGATGTCTGTGAGCTATTCTAGCAAATAAATCCAAGAGGGTAGGCATGGGAACCTTCGATCTGTAGCCAAGTTAGATAGAAGTCGTGCACAACCTGGGGACCTACTACTTGCAACTGGCAGTTGAAGTGGGAGGGTGTTCAGAGCAGATTGAGCCTTTAACCTGTTGTGTCTGCATTCAATCCAGTTAGCGTCAGAATTGAATTGAGTTGTAGGACACCCAGCAAGTGTCACAGAAGAGTTGCTTGGTGTGGGAAAAAGCCCCACCTCTCTGGTGCCAGAAGTGCTGTGAGTGTAGTAGTTTGAGAGTCAAGGAAAAATAAACAGAGTGTGTCTTTCCAAAGCATCACAATAAAAATGAAAGCTATTTTCTTATCACGTTAGAGTTGATGAAGATTTCTTGAAATGTTATTTATATTCATCACTACTTTGAAATTATGGTATGTCTTTAATGTAGTATCAAGAATCTCATATAATACTATACCACATTATAAAAATATTTTAGGGATGCCTAGGTGGCTCAGTTGGTTAAGCATTGACTCTTGGTTTTGGCTCAGGTCATGATCTCAGGGTCGTGGGATTGAGCCCTGCGCTGGGCTCCACCTCAGCATGGGGTCTGCTTGAGATTCTCCTTCTCTCTCTCCTTCCCTGTCCCCCAACTCCTGTGTGCTCTCTAATAAATGTTTTTAAAAAGTATATATTTTATATTATTTTTGTATTTAATATAGTTTTTAAATTTTATATACTTTATTTAATGCATTTTGAAACAGTACTATGAGATGAGTTCTGTAGGCTTCACCAGGCAGCCACAGGGTTTATCACTGAAAGGTCAGTCAGGATCAAAACTACCCAAAGATTTGAACAGGGAAAGTTTAATATAAATGATTTCTAACTCTAATATGATGTTATAACACTGAAGGATTGGCTAGTAAGGAGTAAGTAAAATTCTAAAAAAAAAAAAAATTAGTAATAATCAACCACTAATTCTAGGGCTGAGATAGAGTCCCAAGGAAGAAGTGAATCTCAGAGTCCCTCCTGCACTTCATCCCTAGCTCAGAGTTGAAATCTAGACTTCACTGGGAAGTACCTAGCTGACACTCACAGGATGATGAAATTCACAGAGACTATAAAGTTATACAAGGGATTTCTGGGGGAGTCTATTAGAAGATGATGTGTAGGCTATTGACACTCCACTGTGAAGCCATTGGAGGGGTACTAGGTAAAGCCATTCATGGGTGATACCAAACCAGTAACACTTTACTACAAAATTGTCCAAGGGAATGGTACGGAAGCATTCATGGGAGATGCTGAGCCAACGACACTCAGGCGGATGCCAGGGAATCCATTAATGGATGGTAATGGTCACTGGACCATGCTAGTGTTGGACACTACAGAAGGCAAATGTACTATAGGATTTAAGTCTAGAAAAGCTTTATGTGCTGCTGCAGGAACTTTGCTAAAGGAGCACCCAACCCAGGACAAGAAGCCTCTTTCTTTCTTTTCTTTTAATTAAAGATTTTAAGTAGGCAGAGATCACAAGTAGGCAGAGAGGCAGGCAGAGAGAGAGGTGGGGGTAAGCAGGCTCCTTACCGAACAGAGAGCCTGATGCGGGCCTTGATCCCAGGACTCTGGGATCATGACCCGAGTTGAAGGCAGAGGCTTTAACCCACTGAGCCACCCAGGTGCCCCAAGAAGCCTCTTTCTTCAAACCTTAAATGTCTTGCCACATGGCAAAAGAAAATATTTACAGTGTCTAGGTCAGCAGACCAGGCATTGAAGATTGAATTGATGCAGCCCATTTGCAAATGTCTTAAAACATATTTCCATATATTTTGCCACTTGACATTTATAACACGAACTGGTAAATCTTGTTATTGTTACTTCATTAGGGCTGAAATTTAAAGAAACTCTCCCTCATTTCTTTTATTTTTATCTTGAAATCTCATATATCATTCTGATGGTTGAGTGTTTTTCCCCAACTCAGCTTTTTCATTTCCATCACAGCATTTTAATTTGTCCTTTAGTGGCTTTAATCACATCCTTTTTGTAGAACCCTCACGTTCCTTTAAATTTTCTGATCTCCTTCCTTGGATTTTATATTTTGCATTTATTTTCCAAAAATGTCCCTTGTCTCTTCTATTAAACTTTTTTTCAGCAGTATGTTTTTTTAATGAATCCTCAGGATAATTTTCCCCATCTTTTTTTCTTCACAATAATTTAATTTAAAAAGATAGATGTATTTTAAAGGAAATTGTAGGTTTACAGAAAAATTGAGTATAAAGTACAAAGAGTTCACATCTACCCACCCACGCCCAGTTTTCCCTTTTATTAATATTTTGTATTTGTATGGTATGTTACCATCGATGAACCAATATTGATTCATTATTGTTAACCAAAATACATAGTTTACCTTAGTGCTCACTGTGTGAATGAAGAAGAAATGTATGAAACCTGTATAAAAAAATGAATCTATAAGACAGATAAATTATACCTTTTCTGAAAAGAAAAAAAATGTGGTAATGATGAATTATTTGTATATTAAAAGATGAATGGGAGGGAGTTGAATGATTGAGCCTAATAGCTTCAATTTCACTCTGAAGTGACAAGATACTCTGCTGGGAAACACACATCAAAGAGGAGGAAAGGCATATTTTGAAGGAAAGTATACATAAAATAAATAATAAATAGCTATTTTCATCTTCTAAAATCTTTTCAAAAAATGTTTTTTTAAATATCATTGCTCACTTAAATAAAATTGCATTTATAAAAACTCTACCAACATACCCAACTGAGGCAGAAAATTAAAATGGTACCTTGTTGAGAACTGCTAGTGTTTTCACTCTCTAGGGTTGGTTCTAACTGTGAGTAATCCTGGATCTAATTCTCAGGTGCCTAGGGAAACTTTCAAAGGTTAGATAAGCACCAAATTTCATTCACAGTAAGAGGGAGGTATGTTTGAAAAATTGT
Organism: Enhydra lutris kenyoni; assembly: GCF_002288905.1. NCBI lineage: Eukaryota > Metazoa > Chordata > Mammalia > Carnivora > Mustelidae > Enhydra > Enhydra lutris. The sequence continues at coordinate 54,276,372 of NW_019154087.1, read as the reverse complement.
TTGACTCTTTGGAGGCCTTTGCAAGGTCCAGTTTTGTTAATTTGTTCTACAACATACTGAAAAAAACAGTTCATGACATATTCAGTCTGAGTTTCTAGGGAAGACATGATCACTCTACATTTTATTCTTCTTGAATATAAGTGAGAGTCAATCTGTGAATTCTAGAATTCTAGAATATGTTCATAGCACATATTTTATAATATTTTACAATTCAATTATAATACAACTTACAGTCAGTATAAAAGTTTTTTTTTCAAAGACTAGTACTAAATTAATCATGACGTGCGTGTTCGATATCTTTAAATTGGCATTCTTAGTGTTATCACAAATAACAATTTTGTAAATTATTCCTCCAGTGTAACTTTATTGACTTGGAAAATAGCCAAGCTACTTTCATGTTAACATTGGGAAAAAAATCTACCTAATTCAATTTCTCAGAAATTTTATTTCTTTCCTAATATATTGATCATGCATATAAAATAATAAATAATATCTCTCCAAAATAATTAAAATTGTAATACAAATTAAAGTAGTTACTCTTATAAATACTAAAATTACCAGTGTTTCTTAATTTTACCTGTTTTCTTTATGACTTTAACGAAGTCTCTGCTCTGCTTGTTGGAAATGCTGAAATAAATTAAACCCAATACATGGTTTTATAAAAATTTTAGTTCCTCCTAACATTTGTTATTATTTTTAAATCTCTTACCTGGAAAGTTCCATCAAAGTATTTATTAGACATGTTGTCAAGGAAAAAATTCAAAGAAAACAACAAAAAGACATACAGTAACCAAAGTTTGGAAAGAGTGTTTAAGATATATGTACACACAAAAACTGGTATTTTAAATCAATATGATAAATAGAGATTAGTTTTCAAAAGTCAGGAATAAGCTTCAATGGCTTCATCAGATATGGAGGAGATGGGATGGGGACAAAAGTAGAAAGGGACAAGAGTCAAAGGACCTCTTTAAGATGTTGGCTTTTCCAGTTCCGTTTCATTAGTCAGTAATCAATAATGAACCTAGATATACTGCTCATTTCCATTAAAATCAGCCAGGAATTCCTTACCTCCAAGGCAATGTTCACAATCAGGGGACATTCGGCAATGACTATAGACATTCTTGGTTGTCACAGCTAGGAGTAGGGGAGTGCTACTAACATCCAGTGGGCAGAAACTGGGGTGATATTAAACATCTTACAATGACCAGGACAGAGCAGCGTAACAAAGCAGTATTCAGACCAAAATATCAGTAGTGCTGATGTTGAAGAAACACTACTCTAGGGCCAAATGGGAACATTTGTTCTTCTTTATAGCCCTCAGGCTCTTTTACAGAAATCCTCTTCCCACCCCCTTGGCTGTACCCTTGATGTTCATTTTAGCTTGATTTCACCTGTAAACAAATGGAATGAGGCAAAATGACGATGTGTGTTGAGGAGAGCGACCACAACTATATAATCACAACACACTCCCTTGAGATGTTACTAAAGATAATTTTTATTATCTTTATGTGGGAAATATATTTCCAAAATGTAATGTTTCCAGCATTTGAAGTGTATCACATTTGTTTCTGCTTCATGACATATTTTGGCCTAATAATATGTTTTCTCTGCATGATGATACTTTTCAATTCATTTTCTGACTTGAGGTACATTTTTTCTCTTCTTGGTTCAGGATAGATGATTTGTTAAATGCTAATTTTCCATCTACGTATCTGGAAAAAGCATTTTGACCCTAAAATTTCTGGCCCCTGTATTCCAGGACAAATGATAGCAATTCCTTCCTGTTTATAAATAGCTATAAAATATGAATTAAACCACCAAAGTGTCATTAGTGCTAAGATGATTTATCAGGCTCTGTTAAGAGCATTATTGAAGCAAGAGCAGAGGGATGCATTATGGGGATTTATTTATTTCCCAGCCGTGATGCAGAGCTCTTATCAGAATAAAATCATGTCTTTTTAGATCCAGTGTAGATATGGCACAAATAATCACAAAGCCCACAAAGTAGACCAGCTTGCTTATAGGAGGTATCTGATATTCCTGGAATAGATTGGGTTATTATATCAGCTTGAACACGAGCTGTTGGACTCATTTCTTACTTGAAGTAAGGATTAAGTTTATTATTGATTTAACCTATATTTGTAGTATTGGTTTGAAACCAAATTAAACTTTATAGTTATACTACTGTCAATTTTTACCTTATTTTTAGCTAGATTTTTCATGTGTTTTTTTTTAAAGAAGTTACACACAGTCACAAATATATATGTCAGCTATCTACCATCTTGAAATTGAGTAAAAAGCTGCATAGCATAGTCATGCAGTGACAGGATTTCTCTGCCAAACAAATTGACATTTGATTTTCTGCCCCACAATTAAATAGTTGGGTAACCTTAGGGAAATATTCTTATTTTCCAGGTATGGCACAAAATAGTAGTCAATGATATTATAGCTGATCATGTTTTGTGTTTTTCCCATAGCTAAAGGATTTATTTGTATAATTAAACATAAGTGGTTTAAATTATTTATGTTTTCAGATTTTTCACTCTTACTCTTTCTCCTTCCTCTTCTTTTTGATGTTTTCCTCCTCCCCACTCTCTCTACACACACACACACACGCACACACACACACAATGACATATATAAAGTTTTTATACACATATGAGTATTACATTTTGACCTGGTAATAATTTGATGAGGATTAAATGAGACAGTGGATGCAAAATGTTAACATTCTTTGTCTCAGAAATAATGATAATTCAATGATTTTCAGTCATTATTATTTCCACATGCCAAACATATTATACGGAAATGATGTTTTAGATAACTTATTATAAATAACTCACTTAAGAATAGCAAACATATATTCTTATTAGCAGTAATCTTCATTCCTCTAAGGCTTGTATGTTGTTCTTAAAAATTATATCATAGAAGCTTAGATTTTAAGTCATCTTTGGTGTCATTCAGTCTTATCTACTTTTTGAGATGAGGGAACTGAGAGCTAAAGATTTTTCAGAATATGGCAGAGTTATCTTTGAATTAATCTCTGTTTATATTTGATCAAAGTGATCTACTCCTTGTTCACTGAGAAGTCAAGAGGGATTATCTCCCTTGGGATGCTTTTGGAGGAAAAAGTGGAAACATCAGTTTGGAATTACAGAGTTAAAATGAAATGATACAATACAATGAGGAGCGTGTTCATTTCCACACTTGCCCAAACTTTTAAATGAATAATAAAATGCTTAGAGAAGTTTTTATAATATCTCAATCATTTGCAAGAAACAAGCTGTCCTTTATTTGCTCCCTTTCAATTTGATGTGTATTTTCCCTTCAATTTAAAATAGATTTGCATAAGTTGACTAACTAGTAAAAGCAATGCTGACTGAGAAAAAGACTGCCTACTGCAAAGACTGAGTAATCATAATTTAGAGTTTTAGTGGGTAATGAAAATTAAGATAAATCCGGACTGGTTTTAAGACAAATTAAAGCATGGCTTAGTTGACAGTTTCTAATTTGCAACCTAAATGTTTCTTCATGATTTATGTCTTCCCAAATGTAAATATGCTCATCTATTTTTATTTATTTAAAATGGCTATAATTATTTATATAATGAAAATTTTGCTCATTGTTATAGCCAATCATTTACATACACTCTTGCAGAAATAGGAACTTAAAAGCAGAATTTTGTTGTTCTACATGCTTGTGTCTCATATCTTGTGTAGGTAAAATATATCTACAAATACATTATTTTAATTACTGTCTTAGTAATCTTTATAATAATTTCTAAATTAGTGTGTGAATGTTTGATGTTGGAAAATGGGGACTAGGTACACAGACCAACCTTCCTGCAGAAACAAGACATTTATTATAGATATATCTCGGAAGTTTGTGTTGATACCATAATTGTTACATGCTGGGACAAGTGATGAGATGATCTTTGCAGAAGTGATTAAGTTAAGGATTTTGAGGGGCATCTGGGTGACCCAGTCAGTTAAGTGTCAGACTCTTGATATTGGTTCAGGTCATGATCTTACAGTCATGAGATTGAGTCCCACATAGAGCTATGTGCTCTGCATGAAGTCTGCTTGAGATTCTCTCTCCTTCTTCCTCTCTCTCCCCCTTGCTAAAGAACGCCTAGCATTGCCAGAAGCTGGAAGAGGTAAGAACAGAATGCCCTCTCAAATCTTTGGAAGGAACATGGCCCTGCTGCTGCCTTGATTTCAGACTTACGGCTTCCAAAACTGTGGGAGAAGTGTCTGTTATTTTAAGCCACTAAGTCTGTGGCAATTTGTTACAGCAGCCCTATGCAGCTAAACAACACTGAATAACCTGAATTATTAATCTTGAGAGTGGACTAGTAAGTGCTTTGGATGACAGAGTATATATACATCACAAAACTGAAAGTAATGGGACAATGAGGTAATGAAGCTCCCTGGTTTTGTGTTTGGACAGTCTGTTCAAGTAAATAGCTCATTTACACCTTCCTTATGCCCAGTGCAATGGATTGATTTAACTTCCTCCTGGTCACAAAGGAGCATGAGCTGTGGAGTTGCTTGAAAACACAGAGAAGCTCTTAAAATGGATTAGAAATGTGTTAGAGCAGGTGGTAGTAGGTGAGCCACAAAGAATGCTGTTTCCTTCACAGCAGCCATATTTGTGAGGAGCCAGTTTTGATGTATTTGTACCCCCTTTCATTTCCCTATATTCTTGGCACATTATAAATCCTTCCCATGAAGTTAAACTTCCTTAATCAGATGCCAAGATGGATGGCGTTGGTCAGTTTGTCAACTCTTTTCCTTGGTTCCTGACAGCACACAGTGGCAGAGGATGAATGCGAACCTTGTTTCCTCCCTCAACAAGCAGCAGCATTTTCCTTGTTAGCCTCCCTCTTGCTGGAAACTCACCCCTCATTCCCTGTGCCTCCATTCACTTAAAGCAGAATTGGATCAGACTCACCTCAAATGTTATGATTTTCTTTCTCATTTGCTACATGTCTAATTATATTCTTCTCATACGAGAAAGAGCCATAGCATGTTTGTAAGGTTTTACATCTTTTTAAATTTAATGTTATAGACTCAGCAAGTTGTGTTGACATTTTAGTGACATCATAAACTAATTTATATTATAATCTAAGATAGCATGCTGTTTTTGGAATATTTTCTTAGTTTGTCATCTTATAGATGTAGCAATTAATCAAACAATAATTACTCGTGATGCTTAGAAGATTGAGAAAAATTGCTTTTAATTTGCAATGACTTGGCATCCTGTGACTTATGTTACCATTAATGGGTTTATCACCAAACAAAATTGAGTACATTTCCTAATATCCATTTCACATTTCCCATCCTCCAGCCACATTGCAAATCAGCAGGCACCACAGTGCATACTGTATTTTTATTGATTCAAATTGTGAATCTATGGCCTTTCATTTTTTTTAAAAGATTTTATTTATTTGACAGAGAGAGACACAGTGAAAGAGGGAACACAAGCAGCAGGCAGAAATAGAGGGAGAAGCAGGTTCCCTGCTGAGCAGGAAGCCTGATGCAGGGCTCCATCCCAGCACCCTAGGTTCATGACCTGCGCCAAAGGCAGATGCTTAACCCACCAAGCCACCTAGGTGCCCCTCTGTGTTCTTTCAAAAGATGCTTTGCCAGACTAGTTTTTGCTCTGTCAACTGGCTGCTCTTTTTTTTTTTTTAAGTGAGGATTCTCAAGAAATGCATTTACCAAGGGAAAGAAGGCTGCTGTAACTTTGTGAGGCAAGCTGGCAAAAATGGCAACTGATCTATATCTTCTGTTTATACACATGGTAAAAATCACTACCTTGAATTTGTTTTTCTTTTTCATGAAAATAATACCTCCAATATTGGTTGACTGTACATTTACAACATAGAAGACTGAAATAGTCAACTGGTCTAATTTAAGTATTACTAGAAAGAATTTAGTATAGTGTTGCAGAGCATTAGCTTTCGTGTTGTAAAGATCTTGGTTTATATCCTGGATGTGCCACTTAGTAGCTTTATGTTCTCAATCCAAGTTATTTAAATTTTGAAGTAGAGTTTTTTCATCTGCAAAATGGGGGATAATTCCACTGATGTTATGCTATTAGTTTAGGTAGGAGTTAAGTGGTTATAAACACAATGCTCTGTTCCGTTCCTGTAAGTGCTCAGTTAGTGCTAGTTAGTGGTGTTTAGTTTGATAATCCAGACAGAAGGCTTTCATATGTCATATCAGAATATTTTAGCTTTTGAATATATATAATTATAAAACTGAAAGTAATAGGACTTCAAAGGATCTGATAGCTAAGATAACTGACATTCAGAGTGATTAAATGGCATGCTTAGCATCACACACCTGATTAGAGGCAATATTGAGACTAGAGTCAAGGTTCTCAAACTTTTGGAAAATGTATTCTCCTAAAAACCTTGTTGGCTTATCCTGAATGCCCTCTTTCCATCCAGGTTTGCCAAATTTAGCAAATAAAAAGACAAAGTACTCAGCTAAATTTGAATTTCATATAGAAATAATTTTTTAGTTTGAGTATGCTCCATACGATATTTAGGACATACTTAAATATAAAAGTATGTGATAAAAAGAATAGTAAATGCTATGCAATACTAAATAATACTAAAATATACAATACTAAACAAATTGAACATTACAATCTTTACAACACATTTGTACTGAAAATGATTTCTTGTCTGCCTGAAATTCAGATTGAACTGAGAAACCTGTATTTCTTCTGGCAATCTAATTTTGATCACTAGTGTTCTGTAAGCAGCTTTAAGTTTTATATTCATTTTGTCTATTCCTGGCAATCCGTGTTCACTTTGCAGCCATCTAAATTGTCTTCAAAACAGGTGTGGACCAAGTACAACCATAAATTGTGATAGATCTTCATAAACCCTGTATGAAAACCAATCTCATACTTCTCTGCTATTTTCTCATTCTTACCACCAAAGAGTTGTTCCTTCTCCTTCTTGATATGTTTTCCATGGTCAGAATCTAAGTGTTCGTAGTAGGCTGCACAAGGTTGTCTTATAAGTACAGATATATTGGGACTTTATTATCTAAATGGTTGTATATGGAAAAATCCAGGTTAGGAAACACTATTGGTTAACTTAAAAGACATACGTCCAAATGATCCCTTTTATTTTGGACCTCACTGTTTTCCTGGAACTCACTTCAATGTACCATTCTTCTTACCAAACTCAAGTATGGAAAGCCTGAAGTGGGTACAGCCAATTGATCATTAACTAGACCAGGTGGAAGCAGTTTGCTGTCAAAAAACTTGCCCCCATATCCTTCTAGGATGCTTATGACTCTAGTATGTCATCCTCAAAGTCTGAATGCCTCCTACAATCAAAGGTCACCACAGGAGAGAACCCTTGGGAACGTATTGCCACATCAACTATTGTAGACCGATAGCCAGCTTGCACTGCTTTGAAGACTCTTCAAATAGTGCCCGAACTTCCCCTTATTCTGAAGGTTTAATTCAAGGACTCTTAGGACAAATTGCTTTCTTGTATTAAATGAGAAATTTTACCCACTAAGAGAGAAGGAGCTGGGTAGGGAGCCATTAGTAGGAAGGTTCACACAGCTACGTTAATAGAGTTGTTTGTCTCAGAGTTTCCACAGCCCTTTTCATTTGTTTCACATGGTCACAGAGCTTATAAAAAGTGAAGAGAAAAATGAATGCGTTTGCATCAGAATTGTTCTTTTCATTCAAGAAAGGATTAGTTTTATTCACATGTTATCATAACAGTCACTGCTCAGCCTTAGCATCTGAGCAAATGCATTGTGTTATGAACTTGCATCTTATCAGATATGTGAACCCTTTGATAATCCTACACTCTCTTATGCAAAAACAATAAACTCCACAAGGCAGCTGTTACTCAGCTAAATTCCAGAAATTCTGATTTCCTATGATTGTATTAGGCAAAATGCTTGTAATTTAAGGTTAAATAGCATAAACATTGTACTGAGAAACAATGTGAGTATAGAGGTAAGAAATGGAGATTCTGAGTCTAGATGCCTGGATTCTAGTTGTACCACAAAATAATTGTTGATCAAGTCTTGATCAAGATCAAGACTTGATCAAGTCTCTAATCTACTTAGAGACTGTTTCTTCACTTACAAGTAGAGATTGTAGGTTACTAATATTATTATGTGAGGGGCGCCTGGGTGACTCAGTCAGTAAAACATCCAACTCTTGATTTCAGCTAAAATCATGACCTTAGGGTTGTGGGATCAATCAACCCCCAAGTATCAGGCTCTGTGCTCAGCGGGGGATCTGCTTGAGAGTCTCTCCCTCTGCCTCTCCCTCATTCATGTATGCACATGCACTCTCTCAGTCAAATAAATCAATTAAAAAATAATATTATTATGCTAGCCTCAGAGAATATGGGGCAATCATTCTTCATGCTTCTCTTTCTTGTTTTGTATCATAGTTTGCATAAAATCAGTCAGCAAATTATGTTGCTTACTATTAAAATATATTCTGACTTTTTTTTTGCCACCTTTATTGCTGTTATTCTGATACAAGCAACCTTACCTCATGTGTTCTTGCATTGGGACTTTCACCGGTTTCCCTTCTTACACCCTTACCTACATCCCCTTTCAAAATAATCCTTTAAAAATATGAATCAAATGGGGCGCCTGGGTGGCTCAGTGGGTTAAAGCCTCTGCCTTCGGCTCAGGTCATGATCCCAGGGTCCCGGGATCAAGCCCTGCATCGGGCTCTCTGCTCAGCAGGGAGCCTGCTTCCCTTCCTCTCTCTCTGCCTGCCTCTCTGCCTACTTGTGAGCTCTGTCTGTCAAATAAATAATAAATAAAATCTTTAAAAAATATGAATCAAATCATGTTGTGCTTATGCTCACCCTCCAGCAGTTTCCCACCTCATTCAAAGTAAAAGCCAATCCTTACAATGGCCTAGCAACAAAACTTGTCTTGTGCTGGTCCTCTGTTGGTCCCTGGGCCTTTATTTCCTTCTACACCCTCTCTATCATCTTCATCAGCAGCTGAGCCATTCTCCAACCTCAGGCCTTTTCACCTGCCTCTCCTTTGCCTGAGATGTTCTTCTCATAGAGTTCCCCATGGTTCTCACCTTTTTGAAGTCTCTGCTCAGTTCTCCTCTTCTTGTGAGGCCACTTCTAAGTACCCTATTAAACAGTGCAACTCTCTATGCCCTGTACTCCTTATTCCCTTATCTGATTTATTTTCTCCCTGATATCTATCACCTTCTATCCCACAATATGATGATCTAGGTTTTTCTGTTTGTTTATTTGTTTGTTTTTTTGTTTTGTTTAAGTAGGTTCCACACCCAGCATGGAGCCTGACATAGGACTTAACTCACAAGACAAGACACTTAACAGACTGAGCCACCCAGGCACCCCTATCTAGTTATTTTATTTTATTTTTAATTATCTCTCTCCCCACAGGAGAATTAAGTCTTCACAAGATAATAATTGGTGTTTATTTTCTTTATTGCTCACTATTCATTCCCAAAGACTAGGAGAGTACCCGGCACGTTGTAGGTGCAGAATAAATCTATACTGAGGGAAACAGTAAAGGGATAAAGGAACATACAAATAATGAACAAAATGCACATAACACCTTATATATTGTCATATTTCATTCTCTCAATAATGCTAGAAGAAGATACTATTATTAGTTCTTTTGTGGAGTTAATGAGGAAACAAGCTAAGCAGTTTGACTTCACAAATTTACTCTAAGAATGTAGCTGTCAGGCTTCAAAGTCCATGTCTGTTATCCTTCTACTATACTGTCTTCACTGAGATACTATATGATAGAATAGTTTGAAAAGGAAAAAGCACTATCCTAAATGTGTAGTAACATATAATAACAAGTAGAAGTATTCTTTTTTTTCTGTTCCGAGGGATAAAAAATAAAACAGGTTAATTTATTTTGTCTTTTAACCTTGGTCTTTATTCAAAATTGGACATGTGGCTATATAAGTACGTCATACACACGTAGTTACCCCATGTGTAATTTTCTATTTCTCTTCCTATGGAAACTCTTAAACTTCTATTTCTGGCATTTCGAAACTTTAGATGCAAGAAGAGAATAAACAAGAATAGTTTGGTTAAAGTTCATACACTGTTAGTGTATGAACTTTACATACACAAAAGTGTATGAACTTTTCTCATCTTTGTAATAATCCTCACAGGTTGTGCGTTTTTCATGGGAATCATATATATTCTCTGTCTTTCATATATTATAAAATGTTCTAAGTTTGGAACAGACATAGGTTTGAGCAAGAATGACTTTTTAGGAGGCACTATGACACAATTCAATATCACACTTAACTCAGTCATTTACTGCTTTCATAATTTTTGCTTAACTACATTTGAACCATAATATTGTTAGTTAATATTTGTATTTAAATAGACTCATTATTTGTATTTAAATTCATAAATACCTAAGCAATAAAATACTGGATTTGAGGTGATGTACAAGTTATTTCTTTTGATAATATACCTTAAATAAACAAAAATTAAAATTTTTACAAAGTCTATCCATATGCCAACGGAAATGACCCAGCTTTCCACACACAAGGCATGTATTTCATATATGTTTGTCTCATTTTATAAAACAATGACAGAATTCAATCGAATAAACTTTGAGGAGAAATTGGAAAGATTCATATAACTGAGATACCTGCATGGTGGTTGTATATACCACACAGCCTAAGGTAGAGGTGAAAAATTAAATTTTGAGTAAATGTCAAAAAGGGTGAGTAGTAAAAAACAGTATTATGCTGAGGCTAAAGAGTTCTTTTAAAAATTGAACTTATGGGGCACATGGGTGGCTCAGTGGGTTAAGCCGCTGCCTTCGGCTCAGGTCATGATCTCAGGGTCCTGGGATCAAGTCCCGCATCGGGCTCTCTGCTCAGCAGGGAGCCTGCTTCCCTCTCTCTCTCTCTCTGCCTGCCTCTCTGTCTACTTGTGATCTCTCTCTGTCAAATAAATAAGTAAAATCTTTAAAAAAAAAAAAAATTGAACTTATGGTATACAAAAAGTATTTTAATCAGGGTTCACTAGAGAAATTAAAGAATATATGTATTTATGTATTATGAACAATTGGCTTGTGTCATTGTGGACACTAAGAAGTCCCATCACCTATGGTGTGAAAACTGGAGACCCAGAAAAGCTGGTGGTGTTACTCAGTCCAGGTCTGAGGCCTGAGAACCGGGGAAGTTGATGGCATAAATCCCAGTTCAAAGGCTGGAGAAGGGGAGATGAGGTATCTCAGCCTAAGCAGTGAGATAGGAAAAAAAAGGGAAAAAAGGGGCAAATTCCTCCTGCTGCCTTTTGTTCAGTGCAGGGCCTCAACAGATGGCTGATGTCTACCTGCACTGGAGAGTGCACTGATTCAAATACCTGTTCCATCCAGAAATCCTCTAATAGACACCCCAGAAATAATGTTTAATCTGGACAGTTTGGGGCCAGTTGAACATAAAAGTAACCATGACAAGGAGACAGTTGAAAACTTAAAAATAATAATTATTGATTATGATTTTCTTAGGAAAAAATTTAGCATTCAAAAAACCATCCAAATGCCTTCATAGAACTTCAGCCTTCTTTACGTACTCTTCATTCAGTCACACCAGGAACAACTCACCTTTTGTACCTTGTTAAAAATGGATCTACATTCTGAGCTTTTAAGAAAAAATTACTTTTTCCTCCAATATTTCTCATACACATGTCATTATTAAATTTTCTCTTTGATATTTGGCTTTTGAATCCTTCCTATTCACAGACTGTCAGTTCCTTTTGAATTTCACCTTCCAACCTTACTAACACAGACCTGCATATTAATGATATTCTTATTGCTTAATACTTTGTTTTTCTAGTACAACATACTTGTTAATCTGCCCTGGGTAAAATATGCCTTTGAACTTCAGGCTTCCATTTCTGAGTTGCCAGCATTGCTGGAGGAAATCCTTACTGTTTGGTTTCAAAACAAATTGAAATGCTGTATTCAGTTTTCTTTACACAGACCAGCAATCTTTTCACTTGGTCAGTATCTAATTCTTTACAGTGACTGTCAATATTTTCAATCGTTGTTAGAATTATAGATGACCCCACCTTCCGTGAAGACCCTAACTAAAAAAAGTTGACAGGATGTCAGTGTCAGGGGTAGATGTCATCAAGGAAGAATAATTGAGAGATAGATAATGGTTTACTCTTTTTGGAATACAGTTGGCTAAGTTGTTCCGATCAGTTCTTCCATAAAAAGAAATTGGAAAAACATGTGGATAAGACATGAGGGAAAAAAAGCATCAAAAGCCTCCTTAGAAAGAGTGACAGAGTGATAAAATGAGCACTGAGTTCACCTGTATGTGACTACAAGGTAAAAAAGGAAAAAAGGACCGAAATGTAACCACAAGACAACTCTCTCTTGAATCTGCAGCTTAAATTATATGGTTCAAAAATTCTGAAGCCATAAATGCACTTTGAAGTGGTTTAAGAACATTAATGAGTTTCCATGGCTACCTCTCAGTGTGAGCTTGTGCATCAGGAGGGATATATGGAGACCTTCTGGCAATGTTTTCTGTTTTGAGTTGAGGGGTGGCTGTTTTCTTGAAAATAATCATTTAAAGTACACATGCATTTTTAAAAAAATATATCATAATGAAAAATGTGTTCTGGATTATTTTCTTTGTTATTGAAAGACACAGAATGGTTGTTTTGTTTTGGAGAGTTTTGAAAGGAAGTGATGTCAGTGAAAAGAAGTTTCAGGAAGGCTGCACAGGTGAATAAATTAGTATGTCAGCAATTGAGAATAATGATCTTGCTTTTGTAGGAGAGAGGTGCCTGATCCCATTGTGTAAAGTTTTCAAAGAAAGACATATTGGGGGTCAACTAGTCAAGGGTTAAGGTAAACAATGTAGAATTGGAAATACAGTTTTTTTGTGTTTTTTTTTTTTAAGTCCAAGAGAAAGATTTCTATGAAGACTAACAATTGAGGATTGCATGATTGAAGGAGGTTAGAGGGTTAGATGGTCGAATCACTAAGGATTGGCACCCCCATTGTCTTCATCAATCTTCCCTTCAAGCCTTCCCTAATACAACTAAAATCTAAAATAATAAAATATTTTTAAATATTTTGTTTATTTATCTGAGAGACAGTGAGTGAGAGAGAGCAAGCATAAGCCAGGGAGGAGCAAAGGGAGAGGGAGAAGTAGACTCCCAGTTGAGCAGGGAGCCCGATGTGATGCAGTGCAATGCAGGGTTTGATCCTGGGAATCCAGGATGATGACCTGAGCCAAAGATTGAGCCAAAGGAAGATGCCTAACCAGTTGAGCCACCCAGGTGCCCTGATAAAACATCTTCTAAGCCACTCACACCATGACTTCCCAATAAATTGCCAACCTGATGACTATTAATTAGAAATCCTAGAGCTGCCCCAGGGGCTGCAAAATATTCCAGAAAATTTATTATCAAGGTCATAGAGGGGAAAAGATGGAGATGAAAGGTAAGTACCAAGATTGTGATTCATTTTGCTACTGGATTTGTCTTTGAACTCCTTCATGCACTTTTCTGCTATGTAAAGTTGTGTTATAGTATAACAAAATCACATTTATTCATGGACAATATTGTTACCTATATTTTTAAACAAATGAGCACCCATACAGTATGTATTAATAGAGAATTGAAATTTAAATAGGAAAATAAAGTTAATTAAATAAGAACAGGAAATGTTGGAAAGGGAATTTTAAAAAATGAGCCTGTAGTTCTGACCTTTATATTAATTAGCTATGGCTTTAGACTTATATTCTATGGAGTTGGTATCTTCTCTGAGATTGTATCAGGAAGCTGGTCTGGATCCATGGATTTCAAAAAGAACTTTTAAATCTGAGGGTTTTGCTTGTCTTTGTTTTATTTTTTGAAACTTCAGGAGATTAGAGTGTATTTGACAGTATTGTAAGTACCCAATTCCCACTTCAGATAGAACAGATATTTTCATTTGTTTATGGCTCTTGGTAAGATTTCAACTGAGCAAAAATTTCAGAACCTAAGAAGCTAAGAGACTTGCTGATCTCAAGGATCTCTTTCTGAAATTTTAAGAAACATTTTCAACTTTTTTTTTTTAAAGATTTTATTTATTTGTCAGAGAGAGAGAGCAAGAGTGAGCACAGGCAGATAGAATGGCAGGCAGAGGCAGAGGGAGAAGCAGGCTCCCTGCTGAGCAAGGAGCCTGATGTGGGACTCGATCCCAGGACGCTGGGATCATGACCTGAGCCGAAGGCAGCCGCTTAACCAACCAAGCCACCCAGGCGTCCCCATTTTCAACTTTTAAAGTGGAAGAGTGTCAGTAAATCTCAGAGAATATTCTTGTTCAGGATGGAATTCAAATAATTAATTACATTTGTTTAAAATGTGTAAGTGTGCTTTTACCTTTTATATAAAAAGCTCTAACTTCAGTCACATGTGTATCTATTTTTTATTTCTTCTACTTGCAATAAAATATGAAAGATGACTTTTTAAATTAACATGTATTAACATCCTTCCCTTCCCCTACAGTCTGCTGTCCTATTTCTCAAATTCCTCATGTCAGTGAGATCACATGATAATTATCTTTCTCTGACTTATTTTGTTTAGCATAATACCATCCAGTTCCATCCATGTCATTGCATATGGCAAAATTTCATTTTTGATGGCTGCATAATACTCCATTGTATATGTATACCACAACTTTTTTATCCATCCACTCATTGATGGATATCTAGACTCTTTCCATAGTACAACAGATGATTTTTTAATATTGACTTTCTATAAAATACCTCTATAGACTTCATTAAATATTGTTTTGGAATCCTGAGAAACATTCTGACAGTTTTCTCAAGTAAAATATGTGCTAAACCTCTTTTCATAGTGACAGTGAGGTCTAAAGAAATATTTAACAAATTATACTTCATAGTTTATTCAATAATGTCATTTTAGGAGGAAAGTTGTTTATGTTCTGTGTTCTGTTCTCTTATTTGATTTCCCAATTTTATAGCAGTGATTACTACTTTGAAATATATGAAAGAACTTAATTTCCTGAGGGAAAAAATAGAACTCCAAGATGCATCTCCTCACTAGGGAGGAATGAAGTGAGAGTCAGGAGGTAGAAAATGAATTTGACATGAACAATGAAATAAAAATGAAGGATTGGTTTCATAGGACTTATACATCTTAATTAGGAGGAAAAAAATTGTATAGAATCCAAAGCTAAGCATGAGAGACTATGGACTCCAGGAAGCAAACTGAGGGTTTTAGAAGGGAGGTGTTGGGAGGATGGGTGAGCCTGGTGATGGGTATTAAGGAGGGCATGGACTGCATGGAGCACTGGGTGTTATATGTAAACAATGAATCATGGGACACTACGTCAAAACTAATGATGTACTGCATGGTGACTAACAGAACCCAATTAAAAAAAAAAAATAAGCCAAAGCTAAAGCATACTCTAGTTCTGAAAACTTGTTAAAATGTACTCATATTTTTCAAATTTTCTAAAGGTTTTCCTATGTATCTATCTACACACTCACATACACACACACACATGGATACACACACGCGCACACCATAGGAAGACCTCTATACACATATGCACATTGGTAGTCACTCTCGCACACATTATTCTATGCAAGGGCACATAGATGCTATCTATTCACAGTGTGGAAAGAACAGGAAGGACCATATCATGCTGTAAATGGAAAGCAGCAGTGATGACTATAGCCAGAGACGTGATTCAGAGGTGCGGTATGCAGGTACTTGTTTGGAACAGCCCAACCTTTAGTTCTATGAGGAACATCAAAGCTAGAAAAGAGGGAGCTGACTTGTCCTTTTTGAAAATGAGTGTTTTTTGCTTCCTGTCACATTGACCTGATAGCACCTCAGTCTTGCTGAGCCCCTCTAGGAAGTTTAGTTGCTTGAAGTCAAGATAATGTGTGCAGGGCAGGTAAGTGGGGCTTCAGTATAGATCTGGGTATGACTCACTCTAGTCCCAGGGATTGTGCTTAAAGAGCAGGGTAATTTCTTTGTTTGGGGTCCTTGTCTCCTGGCACAGATACTTTATAGTTCTTTAATGGTACTTAAAATGACCTTCTTGTGTTCCCTGTATTTGTCATGTCTTTTAGCCATTTATTATTGAAAATGTTTTCATTATTGTTACTGTTGAACATTTTGGTTTACACACACCTCATCAGATGTGGCAAAACGTTTAAACAAAATGCAATTATTAAGCCTTAAATTTCTGTTTTCTCCAAAATGTCTTAAAATACATTTATTGAAAATAAATATCTGAAAGTCAAGGGCTGTGAATAAAACCCTTCCAAAAAATAGATAAAAATCACTCTCATCCATAAAAAACTGATTAACCAGGGCTGCTCTTAGAATCATTCTAGCGAGGTAAATTTTTCACAGGTATACGTGTGTATTGGAATATATATACGCTGGTAATTGGCACTACCACCCAAAAAGAAGGAGTTGTTTTTGCCATTAAGTATGTTAGGAAACAATATTTTCATGCAATATATGCAAAGGGACAAAAAAGGGATACAATAAAATTTCTTATGAAAGTGGTCAAATTATTAACTAAATCTCTTTTAAAAAATCATTTTAAGTAAATAGTCATAGGAGTTAGAGAAAAGCAAGAACATTAATATAGTGAGGGATACACTGCATGTGATTGAGAAAACTGGAACTGATTTTAATTTTACACATTTCCATTAGATGTCTGTAGTATCTGTCAGACTGTCAGAAAAGATATTTATCTATTCAGTAGTTGTGCAGAGAATAGATATCTAGTCTGCATTCCTGAACTACTAATGAGACCAAGTTTCATTTCACCCCACTGAAATCAACCTTGATTTTTTTGGGGGGGAGGGGGTTATCCAAGACTTCCATGGCAGTTTCTAACAAAAACAAATTTAAAATCAACCTCATGAATATCTTTTACTGACACTCTAGTGCTTGTTGTTCTTACTTTAAATTTTTAAGACTTGTCTCTAAACTTTTCTTGGTAATGTGATGGACAGATAGAGATAATTATGAATAACAGGCTTTTGTTTTTCTTTGTTAATTAACTGAGAGAAAGCTATACAGAATCCTGCCTTTAGATTCTGCCTCCTTCAGACTAAGAAATAAATGCCTTATGGGAAAATACAAAACAATAATTGAATGACATCTGGACAATATTTTTAAAACTTTTTCTTGTTTGTCTTTCTTTCTTCAGTATAAGCCATATAGATCTTTCACGACTGCAAGAACTTTATATAGACCTCTTACTGTTTTTCAACTTTTAAACATCCAGAATTTTGCAGAAACAATAGAACAATGCTTGGAAAAATATTTTAATGCATGCTTGCTCTTACAGTGTGTCCATTAGTGAATGTCATCAACT
This sequence comes from Enhydra lutris kenyoni, assembly GCF_002288905.1. Classification (NCBI taxonomy): domain Eukaryota; kingdom Metazoa; phylum Chordata; class Mammalia; order Carnivora; family Mustelidae; genus Enhydra; species Enhydra lutris. The sequence goes on along the minus strand of NW_019154087.1, from coordinate 54,258,964 downwards.
AAATTATAAAACACTGTCTGAGAAGCAGCCTGACATGAAAAACAGTGCAGACTTTGAGAACAATTCATTTGTCGTTATATCCTGGATCTTCCCATTAGAGGTTGAGTGATTTTAGGCAAGTCACTTGCTGTCGCTGAGCTTCCGCTTCTTTGCTAGAAAATTGGGATTAGAAATAAGACACTGTCAGTAATTTGATATTTGAGGTAGGTTACCAGAAAGAAAGGGATGATATGCTCACAAAGTTGAAGGTAGTTTAATGAAGGGACAATTTCTAGAACTTTGGGCTGGGGAATCAATAGGGAATGGTGAAGCACCAGGCATAGCAGCAGCAATAAGCTTAAAAGGGCCAGAGACTGTATGAGAAGGCCCCTGGACAGAACCTGTGGGCTTTGTTAGAATAACACAGCTTCTGCTAGACCACGGTGAGGTAGACAGGAAGCAGGGGAATAACTAGTCTGCCCTATGCCCTCCTACGGTGCTCTAATTTCTGTCTTGTTTCTTCCATTGGCTGAAGGCAACAAGGAGTTGCAGACAAAATAACCTGAACGATGCAGGTGATGATGTCCTGGGGCCCAGCATACTCAGGAGAAATACACCCTACGGGTGACATGCATTGAGAATAGGCATCACATTTACTAGCATGTGTTAAATATCCACTCTACAACAGGAAGGATGGAAAATCTACTAACTCTTCTATCTTTGTTGCAGTGAAAAATGGTCTTCAAATCTTTCATAAATTTCACATATGTACATTGGTCTTTTATGGTATTTTTTTCCCCCTTCAGTGAAAATCAAGATAAGGGGCAACCATTTCATGTTTGAGTTAATGCCAGGACAGAGATTCAAAACAAAGCAAAACAAACAAAACAAAACAAACAAAACAAAACAAAACAAAACAAAACAAAAAAACTGCAAGACTCAGAACAGAAAATAACATATCAGCAGAGCCGAGAAGTCAGAGCCAGAGAAGGACTTGAGAGCTCAAGACCTTCGGGGATTTAGAGAAAGTTTTGGAAGAACACTGTTTGGGTTTTATGCAAAAAAGAAAAGAAAAAAGAAAAAAAGAAAAAGAAAAGAAAGTTTGCTGAGGCAACCTCATCCAAGTCATTAGAAGCAAGAAGAACATACTCGACATCTGGATTAAAAACAAATGATAGCCATCATAAATATATATTTTGGGGCACTAAATTATTCTATGGTTTGTTGGAAGATTGAAAAAGTAAGTGCTGTCTCAGCATCTGTAGTGACCCACAGGCCGCGCCATCTGTCGCTGCCATGCAGAGTTAGCAAAAGTAGGGAACAAAATTGATTAGAGTCCTAGAGTATGGCAAATGGGCAGAGGACACCAAAGTTCTGCTTGCAAAACAACAGCAGGATTCCAGGTCAGAGAGAAGGGAAGAGCAAACTGGACCAGCAGCAGAATCGAGTAACCAGAAAGAATGAATCAAGTCTGAGATCTGAACTCACAGGGCAACAGGAGCAGGCAGGAGAATGGGATGCATATATCCTAGGGCAAGTTGCACATAAATGGCCCGTGTTCTGCGACAGGCATGGCATTGTCAAGAATGTGAAGCACCTGAGATTTCACCTCATTTAGAAGCTACAAAGTAGGGAGCAAGAACTTTCTGGATGCTAACAGAAGACACAAGACTTCTGGGTCAGGCACAAAGGACTTCTTCTGGATGCTAACAGAAGATACAAGCTTCTGGGTCAGGCACAAAGGACTTCATTAGTCACGATCCAGCCAGCAGTGTGAGTATCAGCATATTTGTGTCAGTGTCCTTTGACCTCAGTGGATCCAGCGGATGTCTGCACTGCAGTGGTGTTGAACTTGGGAAACACAAACCCCTGATTTTGGCAGAAGCATGCTCAGCCTTTCCTTCAGAGGGTGGTACTCTGTCTCTGGCCATTTGCCAGACAAACGTCTATGAAAAGACCATTCACAACAAAGGACAGTTACCACCTCACTAATATGACATGTAGAAATGCAAGAGATCTGTGTCCCAGCTTCCATGGTCTGTAGTCAAGCATAGATGTGTAAATCCAACAGTGGCATGTATTTGAACATGAGTGTGTGTCACAGATCATAATCCCTATCATAAACCTGACATAGGTAGACATTATTATCAACACAAGGTATGAAAAACAATTTTTTATAATAATTTGCTTTTACTCTTATAGCATTTAAACATTATACTTTATAGATGCAAAATGAAAGAGAAGACTTAAAAAAAAAAAAAACACTTAGCAGTTGAGAAGGAATGAATGATTTATTACCAGCTGACTACTTCTACCTCAGTTAAGGAGGAAGAAATGCCCAGGAAGCATTCTGGGAGAAATTGTGACATCTGTAACTGTAAGATTTGGGGCGCAAATCCCAATACAGTGACAATTGTGTTAAATTCAGATGCTGTCTCCTTTACTTTAACCCTAACCAGTCTTCCTAAGGCCAGTGCCCCATTCTAAATTGGTGCCAAGTCAAGTCCTGTTTTATCACACCAGACCTTCAGAGCAAGGCCCTCAGAAGCTGAAGGAATCCAGGAGTACTCACAGAATGAACTAAATAAACAGCGAGCCCTGAGGTGATGTTGCTTATAAACACACAGACTTTATTCCAAGTGTTACCAATTTTCAGGCTGCTCCTTGGGACTGAGCATCCCCCTGGTTCTCACACTGGTTTTTAAAAATCACATGACTTTTCAACTCCTAAAAATCAGGAGAATGTGGGGTGCCTGGGTGGTTCAGGCAGTTAAGCATCTGACACTTGATTCAGCTCAGGTCTTGATCTCAGAGTTGTGAGTTCAAGCCCCACGCTAGGCTCCACTCTGGGTATGGAGCCCGCTTTAAAAAACAAAACAAAAAAAAGCTCAGGAGAATTCACCTAAGTAACCAATTTAATAATTAAACAAACAAACAAACAAACAAACAAAAACCTCTTGTGTACTTCGTTTACATGTTTGGATGGCAAAATTTAGGGTTACACAGTCTGGTAAAACTGGTGGGTTTTTTTTTTCGCTTGGTGACAGAACCCATCACTCTCTACTGTCCCTTAAACAGGCTTAAGGTCAGTTAGCATTTTTCTCACACTTAGGCTTTTTTTCTTATAGCTACACTGCACAGAAGAAATTTCTTCTCTAATTTAACTTACCAACCTAGTCCTTCTAGACATCTGAGTTTACGAACTCTGCTTTATCCTCTTTTCTCTTCACTTTGAAAAACAATCACTGGTCCTAAAACCAGTAGCGGCTTTTACCCTGACCTATATACTTAGGATTGGGCCAAAACGTGACCTCCTGTGAGAGAATGAAATGAACTCCTACAGGCCTCTACCTTCCAGTGATAGAACTTAGGCTCTGGGGGCCCCTGGGTGACTTAGTCACTTAAGCGAGTGACTCCAGATTTCTGCTCAGGTCATGATCTCAGGGTCATTTGATGGAGCCTTGTATGGGACTCTGCACTAGGCATGGATCCTGCTTAAGATTCTCTCTTTCCTTCTCCTTCTGCCCCTCCCCCCAACCCTCTAAAAAAATAGAACTTAGGCTCTGCATTGATTTTAGACTGGGCACTCTTGGATCTGCACTTCTGGTGAAGAAGCCAACAGTCATAATGACAGTATTTTTTGTATTTTCATAATTTTTCAAGAGATAAGTACATTTCTCACAAAGAAGAAATACTCCCTCTGGCTCAGAATCACTGTTTAACTCTTGAATGAAAATGTTAAGAATACTTCTGACATTATTGATGCTTTTTTGTCTTATCTTCCCCTGTTTTTTTCCCCACACTTTAGATGTAGTAACAGCCATGGTTCTATCATTGATGTTCTGCTGTGTCCATAGAGTGAGTGGGAAGCTTGGGATGGAGCCTGGACTAGCTTCACTAGCTGCCCACCCACGTCACATCTGCCCTTGGCCTTGAGCCTGTGAGCCAATTTGAGGCACATTATACTAATGCTTTTACTCTTAGTTCATGAACTGCTTGGCCACATCAACATGCCTTGTTATAACCTCCCACTGACGTGTTGATGCTATTTGGCTGATTATGTCTTTGCTACAGAATTTAAATTTAAACTAGAACAATAATACAATAATTACAAAATTAAAGCAGCAGTATTTACATCAGAGTAGTTGCCTGTCAAGATGAGACAAAGAAGAAAGCTCTATTTTTATGACTACATTATGCCAGTATGGAGAAGCTTAAAAATAATCCTTAGATACAATGAAATATCAAGATAATTCAGGGCATGTGAGTCAGTTGTAAAATCAAACTTTAATTTCAAAATCAAATAATAATTATTATTTTTTCTTTATCCAAGTTTAACAAACAACAGATTTTAAGGGCTAAAGCCCATGTTGGATGGATGGGGGTGGAGTGGGGGAGTCAGAACCAACACTCAAGACCAGAAGGTGGCAGCAGTGAGCTAGGATTAGTAAATTCCTTGGCACCTCTCTTCTAGAAAGGGTAGTGGCTCAGCCAAGAGGGAGGGATTTGGCCAGAGCCAAAAATCTAGACCTCTAGCCATGTTTGGGAAGCCCTGAAAATCAGGGAGTTTTGTGTTCCAAACTAAAAGTATGAAGACTCATGAAGGGGCAGTGACTCTGGATTGAGCATCCAAGGGCCGGAAGTCAGATGGAAGATGACACACTAAATATGTTAATAGAACATATGGTTGGTAGCTGACTTTTAAACCCCATATTAGGCCTGTTGGTTTTTAAATGCCTAAATCTCTCTATGTTGCATCTTTGGAAGACGGAGCCATGATTGATCATTAATAAACAATATAAAACAATCTTTTCTTAAAATTCATGGATCAAAATTCTAAATATTTTAAAATATCCAAGATAAAAATTTGTTAACATCTTCCTGATCTATGCAGAAAGATGCTATCAGAAACAATATGCAGCATTTAGGGGAAGGAAAATGAAGAACAATTGGTGATATTCTTCTAAAGAGTACAAACATAGGAAAATTAAGTTTATATAATGGCATAGAAGAAAGTCAATTTACTATGTCCCAACATGACAAATATCATATTGTCCTAAAAAGCAACTGAATATATCTCCTATCACTTGAAAAGTGTTTCTGAAGTTGAAAATTGAAATAAAAATCATTTCTATATATTGTCTATTATAAACTCTATTATAAACTATTACAAACATGAGAAAAGTTTAATTGTACAATAAGAAATAATTCAAGAAACTACTTCACAATGCAAGTTGTCTAAAGGAAATATTTGAACAGGAACACAAACATTTGCATGCAGCAGAGATTTACCTTAGAAAATAAATTGTTTACTAAATAAGTCATTTATTTTTCTATGTTTCTATTATAATTTTTAGTGCAATTCTTTGTCCACAGGAGATGGCAAATATATGCTTGATCATATAGCTGTGTTAATATCAAACACAAACAGAAACCAGATTTGAAAATTCCTTGAGCAGACAATAGCTCAATTTAGTTTTATCTGTAAAATAGCCGGTGCAAACTTAACCTGAGTCACTTCTTGCTTATGAGTCTGAAAATCATAAGCAAAACTTAAATTTTTCTCCAAAACTGATATGAGGTAAACATTAACCAGTTCCCTTTCATTAAAAAAAAACCCTAATATTTGTTTTTTTTAATTAAAGTTTTTATTCTTTTATTTTTTTTTAAGATTTTATTTATTTATTTGACAGAGAGAAAGATCACAACTAGGCAGAGAGGCAGGCAGAGAGAGAGGAAGGGAAGCGGGCTCCCTGCAGAGCAGACAGCCCGATGTGCGGCTCGATCCCAGGACTCTGGGATCATGACCTGAGCTGAAGGCAGAGGCTTTAACCCACTGAGCCACCCAGGCGCCCCAAAACCCTAATATTTGTAACCAATCAGCAGTCACCACCTCCATGCTATGTACCCTGTTTTATAACAATCACCTCAGAGGCTCATCCCATGTTTTGGTTTGAGTGCTCCTGGCTTGCAAAGTGTCTTTTTGGTGTGTGCACAATAAACTCTTACTAGTGCCTCAGAAATTCATTAATTTTACTTCTCTCTCTCTCTCTTTTTTACATGAGTTTTGCAAATTTGGCAATTACCGGTGCTATCATAGCCTTTCCCTGGATTATCCACCCCTAATGAGGAAGTAGTGCGATTGGGTTCAGTGAACTTTAATTGGGTTCAGTTATATAGTAAGAACTTTACCAGAATTCTATGCACTTTGAAATACATTATGTGAGTTAATCTTTTTTCTGAAGTAGATATTATTGTTCTTTGGTTTTAAGATGAAGATACTGAGATTTACCAAAGTTAAGCAATTACCCTAATGAAAGGAAGACGAAAACTTGATTGTGTGTATTTACAGGAGGTAAAACCAAAAAGAAAATTAAACTGCTCAACTTTGGAAAAAGAGAGTGTGGAGAGGAGAAAGAGAGAGACCATCAAGAAAAGCAGATATAAGAGAACATTTTTGAGAAATTATACATTCCTGATGCTCTTTCAAAGCCAATAAGAACCTGCTGAAATTTTTGCCTGAGAGTTCTGTGCCTCTTTGTTTTTTGGATTCTATTGGAGGCAGAGCCTGAAATACGGCACAGGTAGTTTATTCGAAAGTGATTCCAGGAAGCAGAAGTAAAGAAAAGAGTGAGACCAGGAAGGGAAAAGGCTGATAAGGGTGAGTTGTGAACTGGGTACCACTGTGAGCAAATGGCATTGACTTCTTCTGGGGACCTTCTGAGAAATCATACAGTATATACTTTATAGTTTTTTCTCAAATTATCCAGCAAGTCATTTTTCCTTTAGGGTAAGGATATCCTTAGGGGCCCAATCCCCTGAACTTCTGGGTTATGCCTTCGTCCTCTGGGTGGTTGACCTGACTTGATGATGGAGAAAGAGCTTAGGCAATAAAGCAGACTCCTTGTGACCCGGAAGTAATAAGCTGGCATGTGCATCCCACAGACCGTGACAGCTATGCTAAGATCTGATGGACTGAGGAGATAAGAAGGGGGCACTGCAAGCATCTGCTATATACTACAATTTCACCTTTGTTCCTGACACTGATTTCCATGGGATTTTATTCATTGAAAACATAAGGTCTTAAGTAGGAGAACCACACAAATGAAACATTAGTTCTCTATGACTGTTTGCAATTTTCAAATAATATCTTTCTGTGATAATTTGCATTTTGTGCTAGTTAAGCATACAACCAGGAAATCATATGCCTTTGAAGAAAAGGGTGAACTAATAAATGTAATATGCTCACCCTTGCACTTTAAGAATAAAGCATCTTGATACTTTACATTTAAAGAATTATCAGGGATAAGGTCCTTGGATAGAATTTGTTCAGTGTGGAAAATATTCTGATATTAGTTAAATATTGAGAGGGAAATACTCTGAATTAACAAGACTGCTGTTAATCTGTAACATTTCTTAACTCTTAAAAACTGGCAAACAGGGGCACCTGAGTGGTTCAGTTGTTTAAGCATCTGCCTTTGGCTCAGGTCATGATTTTGGGGTCCTGGGATCAAGGCCACATCAGCCTCCCTGCTCAGCAGGAAGCCTGCTTCTCCCTCTCCTTCTGCCTGCAGGTCCCCCTGCTTATACACTCTTTCTCTCTGTCAAATAAATAAATAAAATATTAAAAAAAAAAAAACAACACTGGCAGGCAGAACTTCTTGGTGATTCTTAAATTAGTACAGCAAGTGATATGCAAAGTCATTTCAAAATATTTGGAAATTGTTTATGTTCAGTAGGCTAATAAAATTCCCTTATATTGGAATATTAATATTTATAAATTCATTATGATATTTAATATTTTAAGAAGGGGCACACATATAAATTAATGGATTTGAAAAGCAGGATACTGTTTTACTTTGCCTTCTGCCTTGGTGAGAGACCTAGCAATAGTGGAAGTCATATATTATGTGAGCTAAATGGATTTTTCCTAGAACCATGTATTGCTTTTTGATAATTCATTTCACAACATCACCACCATGTATTTCCAAATTGAATTATAAGGGCTTCTCAACAGCATACATTTTTAACCAGCTGAGCCATCCAGGCGCCCATCAACAGCATACATTTTTATGGGAGTTTTACCACTTCGGTTCTATACTGTAGTGTTAGCTTCTCTTTTTAAATCATCAGTAACTCTATCTCTGCTTTTAAAACATCACCACTACTTCAATAACATTAGAGTCCAAAGAAATTGGTAATAACTCTTGCTTTGGTATCATGCAGATATTTGATTCTGTTTCCAAAATGTTATGTTTTCTCTATTCAACTAACTATCACAATATAATTTTGGGTTAAAGTGGTAATTCTTTAGTTAGTCAAATATATATGTTTGTGTGTCTAACATATTTCATAATGTTTATAGCAGTTTTCATTATTATAAAATCTTAGGTCAGTTTGAAATTAAGTTTGTAAAGAATATAAACAGTAAATAGAAAAAGCAAAATATTTAGATTTTTATTTTTTAATTATTTTTTATTTTTTAAAAATATCTTATTTATTTATTTGTCAGACAGGGATCACAAGTAGGCAGAGAGGCAGGCAGAGAGAGAGAGAGGAGGAAGCAGGCTCCCCGCTGAGCAGAGAGCCCAATGCGGGTCTTGATCCCAGGACCCTGGGATCATGACCTGAACCGAAGGCAGAGGCTTTAACCCATTGAGCCACCCGGGCGCCCCAAAATATTTAGATTTTTAAACAGCAGCATAAAAGCCCACGAAAGTAAGTACACATTAAAATTAGAGATAAGGTGACAGAGGAGTCAAGATGGCGGAGAAGTAGCAGGCTGAGGCTACTTCAGGTAGCGGGAGATCAGCTAGATAGCTTATCTAAAGATTGCAAACACCTACAAATCCAACGGGAGATCGAAGAGAAGAAGAACAGCAACTCTAGAAACAGAAAATCAACCACTTTCTGAAAGGTAGGACGGGCGGAGAAGTGAATCCAAAGCGACGGGAAGATAGACCGCGGGGGGAGGGGCCGGCTCCCGGCAAGCGGCGGAGCAACGGAGCACAAAATCGGGACTTTTAAAAGTCTGTTCCGCTGAGGGACATCGCTCCAGAGGCTTAACCGGGGTGAAGCCCACACAGGGTCAGCATGGCCTCAGGTCCCGCAGGGTCACAGAAGGATCGGGGGCGTCTGAGTGTCACAGAGCTTACAGGTATTAGAACAGGGAAGCCGGCTACAGAGACAGAACCGAGGAGTAAGCTCTCAGCTCGGGGTTACCTTGAACCGGTTGCAGGCTCGGTCAGCTCGGAGCGCGGCCGGAGGCAGGGTGACGGGAGTAAATCGGAGCTGTTCTCTGAGGGCGCACTGAGGAGTGGGGCCCCGGGCTCTCGGCTCCTCCGGGCCGGAGACTGGGAGGCCGTCATCTTCATTCCCACCCTCCGGAACTCTACGGAAAGCGCTCAGGGAACAAAAGCTCCCGAAAGCAAACCCGAGCGGATTACTCAGACCGGCCCCTGGTAAGGGCGGTGCAACTCCGCCCGGGGCAAAGACACTTGAGAATCACTACAACAGGCCCCTCCCCGAGAAGATCAACAAGAAGCCCAGCCAGGATCAAGTTCACCTACCAAGGAGGACAGTTTCAATACCAAGGAGAGCAGCGTAATTCCAAAGGAGGAGAAAGCAAAGCACGGAACTCATGGCTTTCTCCCCATGATTCTTTAGCCTTGCAGTTAATTTAATTTTTTTTCTTTTTCAATTTATTTTTCTTCTTCTGCTAAATTTTTTTAACTTTTACCCTTTTCTTTTTTAACGTTTTTTAACTAGTTTATCTAATATATATATATTTTTTTCCTTTTTATATATTTTTCTTTATTGGTTTTCTTTTTTTAATTGTTTCTTCCTTTTTTTTTTTTTCTTTTTTTTTTTTTTCTGTTTCGTCTTTCTGAACCTCTTTTTATCCCCTTTCTCCCCCTCATGATTTGGGATCTCTTCTGATTTGGCTAAAGCATATTTTCCTGGGGTTGTTGCAACCCTTTTAGTATTTTACTTGCTCCTTCAAATACTCTTATCTGGACAAAATGACAAGACGGAAAAATTCACCACAAAAAAAAGAACAAGAGGCAGTACCAAAGACTAGGGACCTAATCAATACAGACGTTGGTAATATGTCAGATCTAGAGTTCAGAATGACGATTCTCAAGGTTCTAGCCGGGCTTGAAAAAGGCATGGAAGATATTAGAGAAACCCTCTCGGGAGATATAAAAGCCCTCTCTGGAGAAATAAAAGAACTAAAATCTAACCAAGTTGAAATCAAAAAAGCTATTAATGAGGTGCAATCAAAAATGGAGGCTCTCACTGCTAGGATAAATGAGGCAGAAGAAAGAATTAGCGATATAGAAGACCAAATGACAGAGAATAAAGAAGCTGAGCAAAAGAGGGACAAACAACTACTGGACCATGAGGGGAGAATTCGAGAGATAAGTGACACCATAAGACGAAACAACATTAGAATAATTGGGATTCCAGAAGAAGAGGAAACAGAGAGGGGAGCAGAAGGTATATTGGAGAGAATTATTGGAGAGAATTTCCCCAATATGGCAAAGGGAACAAGCATCAAAATCCAGGAGGTTCAGAGAACCCCCCTCAAAATCAATAAGAATAGGTCCACACCCCGTCACCTAATAGTAAAATTTACAAGTCTTAGTGACAAAGAGAAGATCCTGAAAGCAGCCCGGGAAAAAAAGTCTGTAACATACAATGGTAAAAATATTAGATTGGCAGCAGACTTATCCACAGAGACCTGGCAGGCCAGAAAGAGCTGGCATGATATATTCAGAGTACTAAACGAGAAAAACATGCAGCCAAGAATACTATATCCAGCTAGGCTATCATTGAAAATAGAAGGAGAGATTAAAAGATTCCAGGACAAACAAAAACTGAAAGAATTTGCAAATACCAAACCAGCTCTACAGGAAATATTGAAAGGGGTCCTCTAAGCAAAGAGAGACCCTAAAAGTAGTAGATCAGAAAGGAACAGAGACAATATACAATAACAGTCACCTTACAGGCAATACAATGGCACTAAATTCATATCTCTCAATACTTACCCTGAATGTAAATGGGCTAAATGCCCCAATCAAAAGACACAGGGTATCAGAATGGATAAAAAAACAAAACCCATCTATATGTTGCCTACAAGAAACTCATCTTAAACCCAAAGACACCTCCAGATTTAAAGTGAGGGGGTGGAAAAGAATTTACCATGCTAATGGACATCAGAAAAAAGCAGGAGTGGCAATCCTTATATCAGATCAATTAGATTTTAAGCCAAAGACTATAATAAGAGATGAGGAAGGACACTATATCATACTCAAAGGAACTGTCCAACAAGAAGATCTAACAATTTTAAATATCTATGCCCCTAATATGGGAGCAGCCAACTATATAAACCAATTAATAACAAAATCAAAGAAACACATCGACAATCATACAATAATCGTAGGGGACTTTAACACTCCCCTCACTGAAATGGACAGATCATCCAAGCAAAAGATCAACAAGGCAATAAAGGCCTTAAATGACACACTGGACCAGATGGACATCACAGATATATTCAGAACATTTCATCCCAAAGCAACAGAATACACATTCTTCTCTAGTGCACATGGAACATTCTCCAGAATAGATCACATCCTCGGTCCTAAATCAGGTCTCAACCGTTATCAAAAGATTGGGATCATTCCCTGCATATTTTCAGACCACAATGCTCTGAAGCTAGAACTCAATCACAAGAGGAAATTTGGAAAGAACCCAAATACATGGAGACTAAACAGCATCCTTCTAAAGAATGAATGGGTCAACCAGGAAATTAAAGAAGAGTTGAAAAAATTCATGGAAACAAATGATAATGAAAACACAACGGTTCAAAATCTGTGGGACACAACAAAGGCAGTCCTGAGAGGAAAATATATAGCGGTACAAGCCTTTCTCAAGAAACAAGAAAGGTCTCAGGTACACAACCTAACCCTACACCTAAAGGAGCTGGAGAAAGAACAAGAAAGAAACCCTAAACCCAGCAGGAGAAGAGAAATCATAAAGATCAGAGCAGAAATCAATGAAATAGAAACCAAAAAAACAATAGAACAAATCAATGAAACTAGGAGCTGGTTCTTTGAAAGAATTAATAAGATCGATAAACCCCTGGCCAGACTTATCAAAAAGAAAAGAGAAAGGACCCAAATAAATAAAATCATGAATGAAAGAGGAGAGATCACAACTAACACCAAAGAAATACAGACAATTATAAGAACATACTATGAGCAACTCTACGCCAACAAATTTGACAATCTGGAAGAAATGGATGCATTCCTAGAGACATATAAACTACCACAACTGAACCAGGAAGAAATAGAAAGCCTCAACAGACCCATAACCAGTAAGGAGATTGAAACAGTCATCAAAAATCTCCAAACAAACAAAAGCCCAGGGCCAGATGGCTTCCCGGGGGAATTCTACCAAACATTTAAAGAAGAACTAATTCCTATTCTCCTGAAACTGTTCCAAAAAATAGAAATGGAAGGAAAACTTCCAAACTCATTTTATGAGGCCAGCATCACCTTGATCCCAAAACCAGACAAGGATCCCATCAAAAAAGAGAACTACAGACCAATATCCTTGATGAACACAGATGCAAAAATTCTCGCCAAAATACTAGCCAATAGGATTCAACAGTACATTAAAAGGATTATTCACCACGACCAAGTGGGATTTATTCCAGGGCTGCAAGGTTGGTTCAACATCTGCAAATCAATCAATGTGATACAACACATTAATAAAAGAAAGAACAAGAACCATATGATACTCTCCATAGATGCTGAAAAAGCATTTGACAAAGTACAGCATCCCTTCCTGATCAAAACTCTTCAAAGTGTAGGGATAGAGGGCACATACCTCAATATTATCAAAGCCATCTATGAAAAACCCACCGCAAATATCATTCTCAATGGAGAAAAACTGAGAGCTTTTCCGCTCAGGTCAGGAACACGGCAGGGATGTCCGTTATCACCACTGCTATTCAACATAGTACTAGAAGTCCTAGCCTCAGCAATCAGACAACAAAAGGAAATTAAAGGCATCCAAATCGGCAAAGAAGAAGTCAAACTATCACTCTTTGCAGATGATATGATACTATATATGGAAAACCCAAAAGACTCCACTCCAAAACTGCTAGAACTTGTACAGGAATTCAGTAAAGTGTCAGGATATAAAATCAATGCCCAGAAATCAGTTGCATTTCTCTACACCAACAACAAGACAGAAGAAAGAGACATTAAGGAGTCCATCCCATTTACAATTGCACCCAAAACTATAAGATACCTAGGAATAAATCTAACCAAAGAGACTAAGAATCTATACACAGAAAACTATAAAGTACTCATGAAAGAAATTGAGGAAGACACAAAGAAATGGAAAAATGTTCCATGCTCCTGGATTGGAAGAATAAATATTGTGAAAATGTCTATGCTACCTAAAGCAATCTACACATTTAATGCAATTCCTATCAAAGTACCATCCATTTTTTTCAAAGAAATGGAACAAATAATCCTAAAATTTATATGGAACCAGAAAAGACCTCGAATAGCCAAAGCAATATTGAAAAAGAAAGCCAAAGTTGGTGGCATCACAATTCCAGACTTCAAGCTCTATTACAAAGCTGTCATCATCAAGACAGCATGGTACTGGCACAAAAACAGACACATAGATCAATGGAACAGAATAGAGAGCCCAGAAATAGACCCTCAACTCTATGGTCAACTAATCTTCGACAAAGCAGGAAAGAATATCCAATGGAAAAAAGACAGCCTCTTCAACAAATGGTGTTGGGAAAATTGGACAGCCACATGCAGAAAAATGAAATTGGATCATTTCCTTACACCACACACGAAAATAGACTCAAAATGGATGAAGGATCTCAATGTGAGAAAGGAATCCATCCAAATCCTTGAGGAGAACACAGGCAGCAACCTCTTCGACCTCAGCCGCAGCAACATCTTCCTAGGAACATCGCCAAAGGCAAGGGAAGCAAGGGAAAAAATGAACTGTTGGGATTTTATCAAGATCAAAAGCTTTTGCACAGCAAAGGAAACAGTTAACAAAACCAAAAGACAACTGACAGAATGGGAGAAGATATTTGCAAATGACATATCAGATAAAGGGCTAGTGTCCAAAATTTATAAAGAACTTAGCAAACTCAACACCCAAAGAACAAATAATCCAATCAAGAAATGGGCAGAGGACATGAACAGACATTTCTGCAAAGAAGACATCCAGATGGCCAACAGACACATGAAAAAGTGCTCCATATCACTCGGCATCAGGGAAATACAAATCAAAACCACAATGAGATACCACCTCACACCAGTCAGAATGGCTAAAATGAACAAGTCAGGAAATGACAGATGCTGGCGAGGATGCGGAGAAAGGGGAACCCTCCTACACTGTTGGTGGGAATGCAAGCTGGTGCAACCACTCTGGAAAACAGCATGGAGGTTCCTCAAAATGTTGAAAATAGAACTACCCTATGACCCAGCAATCGCACTGCTGGGTATTTACCCTAAAGATACAAACGTAGTGATCTGAAGGGGCACGTGCACCCGAATGTTTATAGCAGCAATGTCTACAATAGCCAAACTATGGAAAGAACCTAGATGTCCATCAACAGACGAATGGATAAAGAAGATGTGGTATATATACACAATGGAATACTATGCAGCCATCAAAAGAAATGAAATCTTGCCATTTGCGACGACGTGGATGGAACTAGAGGGTATCATGCTTAGCGAAATAAGTCAATCGGAGAAAGACAACTATCATATGATCTCCCTGATATGAGGGAGAGGAGATGCAACATGGGGGGTTAAGGGTGTAGGAGAAGAATAAATGAAACAAGATGGGATTGGGAGGGAGACAAACCATAAGTGACTCTTAATCTCACAAAACAAACTGAGGGTTAATGGGGGGAGGGGGTTGGGGGGGTGGGATTATGGACATTGGGGAGGGTATGTGCTATGGTGAGTGCTGTGAAGTGTGTAAACCTGGCGATTCACAGACCTGTACCCCTGGGGATAAAAAGATATTATATGTTTTAAAAAAATAAAACTTAAATAAAAAATAAAAAAAAATAAAAAAAAAATTAGAGATAAGGTGAAAAGATATTAAGGTTAAAGACAAGAGCAGCTGAGGGAGAAACCAAGGGAATTACTAGAAAAACATGTAGAAAAAAAATGATAGAGCAGTAAAAGGGTTAGTATTATATTTGTGCTCACAACAAAATACATTTCGCTGATGAAAATAAATAATGAAACTGAAAACCACTGTATTTTTATTCAATTATATTTGATTTATTCAATGGCCAATAATCTATATTATACACCAAATGAAGCACTGTTTTCTAACATTGTATCACTTAAAATGAATATTTGCCCAATTTGGAGAGCATGTATAGGATGAACTGATTAAAATACAGGCTATATGATGCACACGAAACACACTTTGTGGAAGTCCAGTTAACATCAGATAATATTAAGATAGCATGGTGGGATGTGGAGATGATGATTATCCAAACTAGACCAAACAGAATAATACTAATAGGTAAGAATATTTATGTCCAGATAGAATTCATCCCCCAGAGCAGTTAAATCTGAGATGATTGCCATCAAATTTAGAAAATTTATTTGGGATAGACTGACACAGTTAATGTATATAAAGTTTGTTTTTGTTTAAGTTTACTTTAAATGGCTTCCAAATAGCTTGAAAATAAGTAGCAATAACAGTCCCATGTAACTGTCGATTTAATAGAAACATGGCATATGTATTTGATGCCCAAGAAAGGAAATACAAAGAGTAATTTTGAATATGGTCCTTTAAAATTTACCAATGACTTTAAATTGTGGTTGTTGAAAAAAAAATGTGGTTGTTGAGTGACAACTGGGCTAATTCTCATAGGTGGCAACTCACCTGAGCAAGTTTCAGGTGTTTGTTTGTTTTTTAAGATTTTATTTATTCATTTGACAGAGCTCACAAGTAGGCAGAGAGGCAGGGGGTGGCGGGAAGCAGACTCCCCACTGAGCAGGGAGCCTGATGCGTGGTTCAATCTCAGGACCCCGAGATCTTGACCTGAGCTGAAGGCAGAGGCTTAACCCACTGAGCCACCCAGACACCCTTGTTTCAGGTGTTTGGTAGTGTTTGTTTATCGAAAAATGGTTAATGTATATATTTTTAGGCATGGGGTAGATCAGCTCTTTTATTTTAGATATACGTTGATAGGGAAAAAAAGAAGATGTGGCATGTACAGAGAAAGGTACCGAGAGGTATGGGAGCTGTTAGTGTATAAGGCTGTCTGTCATATTTGCAGGCCATTATGGGAGAAACATATAACGGAGAATTTTGAAAGGAGGAAGGTTGATGTCAGTACCAACCACAATTAATTTCAGAAGGGGAAATTCAATTTGCAATGCCTCAGAAGTATAAGAGGGTTATGTGTGGAAATTATGACTCATTATTTCTTTAAGATTTTATTTATTTGAGAGAATGAGACAGAGAGTGGAGCAGGGGGAGGGGCAAAAGGAAAGGGAGAGGGACAAGCAGACTCCCTGCTGAGTGCAGAGCCTGACATGGGGCTTGATCCCAGGACCCTGAGATCATGACCTGAGTTAAAATAGGACATTTAGCCAACTGAGCCACCCAGGTGCCTCTATGACTCTTCTCTCTTAAATAGAAAAATACAAATAGATAAGAAAGAGACTAAAAATGAATATTAAAACCACAGGATAGACTATTTAAATATCATATAGTACAATTATTTACCTAAAATTGTGAGTGCTGAAATGGTCAAATTTCTGGGTTAAGAAAATGATTCTTGGGGCACCTGGGTGGTTCAGTTGGTTAAGCGACTGCCTTAGGCTCAGGTCATGATCCTGGAGTTCCAGAATCAAGTCCCGCATTGGGCTCACCCATGAGCAGAGGGGTCTGCTTCTCCCTGTGACCCTCCTCCTCTCACTCATTCTCTCTCTCAAATAAAAAAAAAATCTTTTAAGAAAAAAAGGAAAGAAAACGATTATTTTATTTTGTACAAAAACGTAATAGTGTAAGATATTTATTAAGAGTATGTGCATATGTGATTTCATTTTAAACAGAGGCAATAGAAAGTTTATTTTCCTCTCTAAATATTTTCAAAGAGATAGTTGGCCCACTGCATGGGGTACACACAGGTGTGGGGGAACTACTATCTAAATATTGTAAATATGTAGAAACCATGCAATGCTGAAAGATAGGTAAAGATTGGAGAGATGGATAAAATACATATTTTAGATTTTGTTTGATTTTAGTAGAGTTTGGGGGATTCAAGAGGCCATACATAAAAGATTAAAACACTCATAATAAAGATCTTATCTTGTCTTTATATTTTGAAAATATTGTTTGATTATAAAACTGTGTGCCAATTTAGGAACATATTCACATATATCTTTTATGTGAAATACTGCATTTCTTTCTTAGTAATGTTTCTCTTACATTGTCAGGGTCATTAAAAGCATATTCCAAAGATGTTGACACTGATAATGATACCTATCATTTGTTTTGTGCTTATTTAGTCTAGATCCTGTTTTGATCTTTTTCTTTTCCTTTAATCATTTGGCCCATAGAGAACACATACAAAACATTTACTGAAGCTTAAAGAGATTAAACAATTGCTTTTAAAATGTTC
This sequence comes from Enhydra lutris kenyoni, assembly GCF_002288905.1. Classification (NCBI taxonomy): domain Eukaryota; kingdom Metazoa; phylum Chordata; class Mammalia; order Carnivora; family Mustelidae; genus Enhydra; species Enhydra lutris. Next base: position 54,241,278 of record NW_019154087.1, on the reverse strand, counting down.
AGCTAATAAATTGTGGTTCAGGAGTCCAGCCTGTGATACCTGGCAGACTCAGTGAAGCAAGTGATTCCTGATCTCAGGGTTGTGAGTTCGAGCCCCATGTTGGGTGCAGAGATTTAAAAAAAAAAAAGTGTAGAGACCTATCCCAGATACACTAGCCTACTCTAATTTCTACATTACCTGCTTTGAGTTTGGACAACTTATCAAAACCTCTCTTAATGTCCCTCAATATAATTTAAAATAAATTACAGAAAATTTTACATATGTAGCTGTTATTGATCAAATGTTTCTTATTTGCTATGTATGGACATACCTCAGAGACATTGTGGGTTCAGGTCAAGACAGCATCAGTAAGGTGAATATCACAATAAAGCAGGCAATTCTTTTGTTTCCCTAGTGCATATAAAAGTTGTTTACACAATACTGTGGTCTATTAAGTAAGCAGTAGCATTACACCTAAAAAATGTACATGCCTTAATTTAAAAATACTATTGCTGGAGCACCTTGGTGGCTCAGTCAGTTGGGCATCCAAATGTTGATTTCAGCTTGGGTCATGGTCTCAGAGTCATGGACTCAAGTCCTGGGTCAGTGTAGAGCCTGCTTGAGACTCTCTCTTCCTCTCTCTCTCCCAACTCTCCTCGCCCCCACTCTCTCCCTCCCTATATAAAAAACAAACAACAAAAAAAACAAAAACCAGAACACTTTATTGCTAAAAAATGCTAACCATCATCTGAGCTTTCAACAAGTCATAATCTTTTTGCTGGTGGAGGGCCCTGTCTTGATGTTGATGGCTGCTGACTAATCAGAATGGTGGTTATTGAAGGTTGCGGTGGCTGCGGCAATTTTTTTTCTTTTCTTTGTTTTTTTTTTTTGTTTTTTTTTCAAATTTGAGTATAGTTGACACATGTTATATTAGTTTCAGGTGTACAATTTGGTGATTTGACAGGTTTACATACTATGCTATTTTCACCACAGTGTAGCTACCACCTGTCCCATTACATCACTATTACATTATCATTGTATTCCTTATGCTCTGCTTTTTATTCCTGTGACCTACTTGTTCCATAACTAGAAGCCTGTATCTTCCACTCCTCTTCACCTATTTTGCTCACCCCCAAACCCACTCCTCTCTGCCAAACATCAGAGAGGATGTCTGTATTTATAGGACAATTTTTAAAAATAAGATAGCAATGAAGTTCATGCATTGATTGACTATTCATTTCACCAACAATTTCTCTGTAGAATTTTGGCATTTTAGCCACAGTAGAACCTCTTTCAAAGTTGGTGTCAACCCTCCCAAACCCTGCCACTACTTTATCAAGCTTTTGTAATATTCTAAATCCTTTGTTGTCACCTCAGTAATCTTCACAGTATCTTCACCAGGAGTAAGTTTCATCTCAAGAAACCATTTTCCTCACTCAGCCATTTAAAGGAATTCTTTATCCACTCAAGTTTCATCATGTCATTGTAGCAATTCAGTGACATCTTTAGGCTCCACTTCTAATTCTAGGTCTCTTATTCTTTTCACCATATCCTAGTTACTTCTTCCACTGGAGTCTTGAACCCTGGAAGTTATTCATGAGGGCTGAAGTCAACTTCTTCCAAACTCCTGTTAATGTTGATCTTTTGACCTCTTCCTATGAATCATGGATTTTTTCTTTTTTGTTGTTGTTGTTGTTGTTGTTTGTTTTGTTTTAGGTAGACTCCATGGCTAGCATGGAGCCCAAAGTGGGGCTCGAACTCATGACCCTGAGATCAAGACCTGAGCTGAGATAAAGGGTCAGATTGCTTAATCACCTGAGCCATGAAGGCATCCCTGAATCATGAATTTTCTTAATGGCATCTAGAATGGTTAATCTTTTCCAGAAGGCTTTCAACAGACTTTGCCCAGGTCCATTAGAAGAATCACTATATATTGCAACAAGAGCCTTACAAAATGTGTTTCTTAAATCAGACTTGAATGTCAAAATCATCCTTGAGCCATGGGCTACAGGATGGATTTTGTGTTAGCAGCATGAAAACAACATTAATCTCATTGTATATCTCCATCAGAGCTCTTGGGTGACTGGGTGCATTGTCAATGAGCAGTTATAGTTTAAAAAGAACCTTTTCTTCTGAGCCATAGGTCTCAAAGTAGGCTTAAAATATTCAGTAAATCATGTTGTAAACAGATGCACTTACATTGTCAGGATAATCTAGACTTTATTGTTCCATTTATAGAGTGCAAGCAGAATAGATTTAGCATAATTCTTCAAAGCTCTAGGAATTTTGGACTGGTCATTAAGCATTGGCTTCAACTTCAAATCACCAGCTACGTTAACCCCTAACAAGAGAGTCAGGCTGTCCTTTGAAGCTTTGAAGCCAGACATTGACTTCTCGTAGCTATGATGGCATCTTCTTCCAACAGAAGACTGTTTTGTCTACCTTGAAAATTTATTGCTTTGTGTAGCCACTTTCATTAATTATCTTAGCTAGATCTTCTGGATAACTTATTGCAACTTCTACATTAGCACCTGCTACTTCACCTTGCACCCGTTATGGAAACGGCTTCTTTCTTTAAATCCCATACACCAACCCCTGCCAGCTTTAAATTTCTCTTATGCAGCTTCTTCACCTCTCTCAGCCCTCGTAGACTTGAAGAGAGTTAAAGCCTGGCTTAGGCTTTGGCTTAAGGAATATTGTGGCTAGTTTGTTATTCTGTCCACACCACTAAAACTTCCTCCGTATCAGCAATGTGGACATTTCATTTTCTTATCATTCATGTGTTCAGTGGAGTAGCGCTTTTAATTTTCTTCAGGAACTTTTCCTTTGCACTCACAACTTTCTAACTCATGCAAAAGAACTAGCTTTGAGCCCATTTCAGCTTTCAACATGCATTTCTCACTAAGCTTAACGTTTCTAGGTTTTGATTTAGAGTGAGAGATATGAGACTCTTCCTTTAACTTGAACACTCAGAGATCCTTGCTGAATTCCTAATTGGTCTAATTTCAATAGTGCTGTGTCAGGGAATAGGGAGGCAGAAAGGGAGGGAGAGAGATGGGGAAACAGCTGGTTAGTGAGTGGAGCAGTCAGAATACACATTTGCTGATTAAGTTTGCCATGTTATATGGGTGTGGTTCGTGGCACACCAAAACAATTACAAGAGTAATAAGAAAGATCACTTACCACAAATCACCACAGCAAATGAAAAAGTTTGAAATCTTGCAAGAATTACCAAGAATTGAGACATAAAGTGAGTAAATGCTGTTGGGCAAATGGCACGGATAGAATTGCTCATTTTGGGGTTGCCAAAAACCTTCACTTTGTAACAAACACAATATTTGTGAAGCACAATAAGATGAGGTATGTCTATACTGTATCAGCTCCTTATATTTTTTACCTCATATAACTCTGCTAGATATAAAAATGTCCCAAGAAAGACAATGAATTCATCAACGGTACTGGGCTAGCCTGATTTACCAGCATCTTGAACATGGAAGAGTTAGGAAAACATCAAAGCTAAAGTGTGAATATGATTCAGCCCAAGCCATTTATCTGTTTGTTAGAAAATTGAGAGAGGGTGATCATGCCAGGGGTATAATATTATATTGCATTTGGATCACTTTTGTACAATTTTCATAATTACTCCTCAATTAGGAAGATTATCTGTGGGAGGCCATAATATTTCTTAAGTATTGTGATAAAATAAAGCACACACATAAAATACAAAACCTTTCAGTACTAGCCATTGAAGTACTACTTTCCATATTCTAAAAGGTTTCACATGCTTTTAAGTATTTAATTTGAATATTCTCAATTTTGACGTAAGACACCTGTGGAAATTTGTAAGGAACAGTGTGATTTATTTTTTATTTGGTAGGTTTTGCTTTACACACTTTTTGTATTAATTACACACGTCTATAGGAAAAGACCAAATCACAGAAATTCTGATTTAAACTTCAATTTCTAGTTAGATAAGGCCTATTTGAATAGAGCCTAATGGTCTACAGCAAAAGATTGCTTCTATTGTCCTATGTTATGTAGATAAATAAATCACTAATTTATCAGTTATGACAGTTTTCAGATAAAAATTCCAAACAGTTTTGGGGCATCTGGATGGCTCAGTTCGTTAAGCAACTGCCTTTGCTCAGGTTACGATCCCCTTGTTCTAGGATTGAGTCCTGTATCAGGATCCCTGCTCAGTAGGGAGCCTGCTTCTCCCTCTCCCTCTGCCATTGCCCTGCTTGTGTGCTTCTGCTGTCTCTCTGTCAAATACACATTGGGGAGGGTATGTGTTATGGTGAGTGCTGTGAATTGTGTAAGACTGATGATTCACAGACCTGTACCCCTGAAGCGAATAATACGTTATATGTTAATAAAAAAAAAAAAAAGAATGTTTAAAAAAATCCAGTTTTTATAGTTTTACTTAATTGCCTGATATTAAACATAAATAGAAACCTTTTTATTACTTGATGCAATCAGGGGTAGAGGCTATAAATGAGTAATTGAAAACACATAATATTTAAAGCAGAGAATCATTTAAAGATGTCTAAGATTTAGATATTTTATTCTAATTTAAACAAATAACTATATATCTACCAGTATTTTGGTTTTGGCCTGAGGCCTTTTATTTGAATATGAATATGTCAACTAGATATTTTGTCTGATCTTTTCTGCCCTACCTACACCTCAAGTGCAACTAGTTTGGTTTACTTATTTTTTTTTAAGAGTTTATTTATTCATTTGAAAGGGGGAGAAAGAGAGAGCAGAGGGTGTGTAGAAGGAGAGGCAGTCTAAGTAAAGCATTTTTCTAGATTTTATTTTTTTTGCCCTCTACCAGTCTTTTAAAATCATCTTCCTCGTAGAGAGGGAGGTAAACCGTAAGAGACTCTATAGAAAAGGAACTGAGGGTTGCTGGAGGGGATGTGGGTGAGGGATGAGCTAAAGGGATTATGTCAATTAAGGAGGGTGCTTGGGATGAGCCCTGGGTGTTGTATATAAGTGATGAGTCACTGAATTCTACTCCTGAATCTAATATTACACTATATGGTAACTAACTAGACTTGGAATAAAAATGTGGAAAATAAATAAGTAAATAAAATCATCTTCCTCACATAATTCAATAGTATTTTAAAACCAAATTACTTTTTATCAGTTTTTTCTAAAGAATTTCACTTGGTTTTCATAGAAATAATAACTCACTTTTTGTGCACACATTTAACTTATTTGTGTACTATTTATCTGGATTACTTAATAAGTTAATACAAAAACTAATCAATACTACTTGGCAGGTAGTGAGCCTAAGAGAACTGAGGAGAGCCTATCAGCTATACTCTTTCAGATGGGAGGTTTTCCCAAGGGAATAAGGCGTAGCTATTAATCTCGGCAGTTACATAGGAGAGAGTAGGTTAGGAAGTTTTTGGTGCAATAGTCTACAGTATTAGATGCGATCTGTATGTGGAGATGATTCAGAAAAGTCTATACTCTATGCCTGGATAATTGCAGTAGACTTCAAGCTGGCTTCCCCCTATCTCCTCTGGTGCAGCCTTAGTCTCATCCATTCAGCAGCCAGTATGCACCTGTTAAAATGAAAGTCAGATCATGCCACTGGGCTCTCTCAAGACCCTTCAGTGGTTTCTGTCTCACTCAGCAATGACGCTATAGTCCTTAAACTAACCTATGACATTTGACAAGATTTATTTCTTTTCACCTCTTTAGCATCGTCTCCCCATTGTTCAGTTTTCTCTAGCTTCACTCACCTACTTGTCCTCATGTGTGGAGACAAGCTCCTGCCTTAAGACCTTTGTTCTGGCTGTACTCTGCTAGGAATGTTCTTTCTCAGATATCCACAGAGCTCACAAATTTCACCCTTTCATTTCCTTCAAGTTTTAGGTAAAAGGACAACTTGTCACTGAAAAACTGTCCTTGGATACTCTACCTAAAATTATACCCCTCTTCCCATTCTAAAATTATTCCTAGCTCTTCCCTATTCAATTTTACTTTTCAGCACTTAATACAATCTATAACATACTATATAGTTTATTGAATTTTTTGCTCATTGTCTGTCTGTCTTTGCCCCATTGTGGAAGTATTAATCAATATTCTATTTTTTTAATTGAAGACTTTCAGATAAAAATTCAAAGCCAATAGATTTTTATAGCTTTACTTAGTTACCTGAACTTATACATAGTTGTGTATTTTTTTAACTGCTTTTTCCTAACATCTGGAATAATGTCTGGGACATAGAACATATACAATAATATTAGAGGAATGAATGAACAAATGAATTTCATGTTACTTTATTAATCGTGCCCATAAGTTGTGTAAGGTATATGAATTAATTTATAATGAAAGGCAAACACATAATGGAAATTCATGTTCTTCAGATAGATTCTGGAAGCCAGAATAAAAGATACTATTCACTATAAATCTATTACTATACTTCAAGTAGGCATTTCCCTCTATTAATCTCTGTCTTCTCAAAGATTTCCTTTCTTTTATTCTGACCAAAAGGAAAAATTGTACCCTATATGTTATGGGGAAAAAATGGCCTTGGAGCAGACATAGTTGCCAGTTTTGCAGTTAATACATTGAGTGTGGCTCAGGAAGCCTTTGGTCCACTTTGAGACTCTCAGTTGTTCTTTGTGAAATGAATAAACAAGGTAGATTAAATGATCCCAGTTTTTACCATTTTTTATTGTTAACTGAGACAAGTATAGTGATTTGCAGCAAGATGGCAGCATTGTGGGCAAGCAGGTGAGTAACGCTGTAGGACTTACTTTTTAAACAATCACTTACAGATGCCTGGGTGACTCAGTTGGTTAAGTGTCTGCCTTTGGCTCAGGTCATAATCCCAGGGTCCTGGGATCGAGTCCCCACATCGGGCTCCTTGTCCAGCAAGGAGCCTGCTTCTCCCTCTGATGCTCCTTTTGGAGCATCCCCTAGATGTTTCCCCTACTTGTGCTCTCTCTCTCCGATAAGGAAATTTTAAAAATCTCAAAAGGTAAAAAATAAAAAGATTACTCTAGCTACTCTGAAAAGATTAGACTGAAGGAAACTAGAGTAGAAGCAGATGGATGGTTAAGAAGCTACTGCAGTTGTCCAATGAATGGTGATTGTAGCTGGGATTCAATAGATGGAAATAGATCTTAATGACATAGTCAGCCTAAAGCAATATGTTGACATAGAGCTGACAAGACTTACCAATAAACTAGATGTGAGGTATGAGGGAAAGAAATGTCTGAGAAATTGCCATATACTGAGAGGATAATAGTAATAATGATAATGTTCATAATCACATACATAGACCAATAGAACATGAAGTATGAATGGTGAAAACATGTGACAGCTTCAGTGGCCAGCATGAAGACATTCAAGGTAAGGTCAGAAAAGGCATCTTTTCGGAAGAGAGGTCATCTAAGATGGGTTTAAGAATGCAAAATATACATATTATGAAGTTGCAAGTAAATGGAGAGGAATAAGAAAGTTAGTGTTCTAAGTATAAATTAAAGCACTAGCAAAATTTTGGAGTCAGGAACTCATATTCCTGTGTTCCTGTGATATTCAAAATATCACAGATTGAGTGGCTTAAACAACAGAAGTTTATTTCTCAGAATTCTGGAGGCTGGGAAGTCCATGATCAAGGTGCCAGCAAGGTACATTTCACTCTTAAGTTTTTTTACTCCTAACTTGCAGCTAACAGCCTTCTCACTGTGTATCCCATGACCTCCTTGAGCATGCATGGGAAGAGAGAGAGAGAGCTCTCTGGTGTCTCTTGCTCTTTTATAAGGAAACCAGTTCTATTGGATTAGGGACCATCCTTATGATCTCACTTAACCTAATCACCTTGTTAAAGGCGCTATCTCCAACATAGTCACATACGGGCTAGGGTTTTAACAGATAGATTTGGATTGGGACACACAATTCAGTCCATAGCAGTTCCCTTCACACTTTGTGGGCTACAGAGTTTCAACAAATTCAGGCTTATTGGATATTTCTCACTCACTATGTTTAATGAGATAGAGCTCAGGGCCCCAGGACTATCACACTGCACAAATCCAGTAAATACCATTCTCTTTTACATTCCTATGACAATGACATCCCGAGAACAGATTGCACGTGTCTGCAGTGGCCTTTCTGGAAAGGGATAGGACACCACCACAATAACTGGAATACTTCTGACAATAACTCAAATACTTCTAACAAGATATGCAAATATTTCATTGACATATTCAGCTCAACTTAACTAAAGGAAATAAATCTGTGTGACCAAGGGCTGGTTTATACATAAGATATTATTAAACATAGCTACTACTACAGAGATTTCAGACTAGAGTATGAAAAAGCAACAACAACAACAACAACAACACAGTATCCTTTTCTGGTCTTAGTCTCTCAGTTCTGTAAGTTAGGGGCTAAAATCTCAAGGTACTGGTGTTTTTGACTATTTTTCCAAGGTAGTCCTGCTGAAATACTCATCTAGTCTGTCAAGTCCCTTGAATCACCCTTAGGGAACCAATTTCAGGATACTCTTTTTTCCAGTTGTAATAAACCCATACACTTTGTTGTGTGTCACAAGTCTCTTATCTTTCTCCCATGTGGCTAGATGCTTTGCGTAAAGCCCATGCTAAGTTACACCACAGTAGACATTCTCCAAGCACACTTAGGTTATTCACTATTTATTCTTTCAAATAAATGAGAATTAAATATAAGAACATAACAAGACAAAACACAGAACATGAAAAGTCCATCGAGCATATCAAAAAACCCAGGAAGCTCAGCTCTTCTGTACTGATTCTCTTTGACCTTTAGGATAAGCATCCTGGGGTTAGCTCCAGGCTGGTCTTATAAACCAACATTCCCCACTGACAGCATTAAGCAAACCTAAGATACAGCTAGTTGGAAAACAGAATAAACAGTGGCTTTCCTCAAAGGTCCAAAGCAATCTATAGCCCAGGACATAGCACAATCCATAGAATATACAAACTAAATAACGATTTTGACAATAATGGTTAAAACAACAACAAAGAATGACTTGCAGTTGTTGCAAAAATTCTACCTGAGTGCTTTCCCTTACAGGCTAAAACCTGTTTTATAAACTCAACCTCTTTTAAGATCTCACCTCTCTCATCTCTTTCTTTTCTTTCTTTCTTTCTCCCTTTCCTTTTTTGCTTTTTAAAAATAATATTCTGTATTAGTTTTACCGCTCATACTTTGTATTATGTTTAAGATTTATTTTCTATAATGTTTGCCCATTTTTAGAACTGTGAAATATGGTACAGATAAAATAATGTATGAATACACATATATAGTTGAAAAGCCAATAACGAAAAATGACTTCCCCAATGCTAGGATAGAGAAAAAGCACGTGACCTGTAGCATAGAATACCCTGAATGCCCCTTTCTGCACACATCTTCTTCCATTTCTGAAGAGAGCCCACAATCCTGAATCATGTGCTAATCATTCCTCATAGTTTTATATCTATGTATTTATTTTAAACAATATATTGTTTAGTTCACATAAACATATGTCCATTTGAATACTATCTACATACTTCTTTTGTTCTTGTTCAATATATTTTTTAGTTGAGGAAAGTTATATAATAGAAATTGTACTATGTATACTTCTGAGTCTACCTTCTTTGGCTCAATATTATGTTCTTGAGATTCATCCATGTTGATGTGTATGGCTTTCAATAATTTTCAGTAATTTATGATGCCATTGTATTATTCTACTACATTTTTTCCCAGATCTCCTTAACAAGAGGAGGCTGTAGTTAAGACTGGACTTCAGACTTTGACAATGAGGGATCAGAAAGAAACTGGTTTGATCTTGGTACATTTGCACTGGACCTGGGCTGTTGTTATACAACAGGAAATGTTAATATCGTTTAGGAGATATGCTAAATCCATTTAATCCTATTTCTGTTGGGCCACAGAGCCCTCAGTCTTATACCACAGGATAAGATTTCACCAGACAGTAAGGAACTGTTCCACTTCCAAGTGTTGCAAAACAGTGTCTCCTCCCCTGAAACACAGTGGCAATAGTAGTGGTCATCATAGGGACAGGGCAACCATGCTCAGGGAGGAAGAGCTCTCATTGTCAGCAAAAGCTATGGCCTGGTGACATGACATGAGGAAAAGTGGGAGAATTAGTGCAGGTTTCTGAGTTTCCATTACCAGAACCTAGAAGAATTCATAGAAATGGCTGGTAATAACACTAAAGGAACTTATGACGTATTTAGGAAACCCACACACTTTTATTTGCTGTCCACTAGACTATTCTCCAGCTACAAACAAACAAACAAAAACAGAAACAGCACTAGGTATTCTGAACTTAATCTTCCACCGGTAGCAGGCTTCAAGATGACTGACAAATTGAGAAAGCCTGCAATGCTGACATACTGAAGGTAGAAAAGTACCGATTTAGAGTACAAGTGCTCATCCCAAAGTTTGCTCCATAGACATTTAGATGCAAGAGAAAAGATCTTGGAGCTTTCAGTAACATAAACCAGGCCTCAAGCAAATAAATTCTATTTGCTATCACTGAGCAGCTTATTTTGAACTTGAAGCAAGATAAATTTTTATCTGGAAAGTTGAAATCTTATTTTTGCTGATCCCCATAACTTTCTGAATTACATCTTAAATTCAACTTTATATTCACTTTAGTGTTAACCCAAAATGTTAGTGTTAACTAGTAACATCAGAAATAATTGTCTGCTACATTTGGCAACAATCCCAAAATCTTTCTTTATAACTTTCTACCAATTTAGAAAACACAGCAAATAACACAATGGAAATTCTTAAACATTTCTAAATAAATTCCATTTCAAACAGGTTTCAAGGCTTCTAAATAGCTTGCCGAGATGGAAAACCCAATTCCTACCCCACTCTCTTGTATTCTGTGATGGTATACACTTTTAACACATAGAATAATAAAAAATATTTACTTAATTCTAAAAATATTCTAAATAATAATCAATTTCCTAATAAAAATTTACCTGCAACAAAACTGAATTCAAAAGCAATTTAACCCCTAAAATGACAAGTATATTATACTTCCAATTAACATTCTTAAATTTGCCTGTACACTTACTAATTAAATGATGATGGTCTCTAAAATCCCTCACCCTTTTTGTCAAAAGGACTATTTATTCAAAATCATGCAAAAGTTAGCTCCTTAGTTGCCTAGGGAACTGCAAGATCCAATAGCAATTTCAAACTAAAATTGAAAGAAAACCCCTTCCCTGTTTTATTTAGCAGCGTGTGTTGGATGGAGGATGTGAGGAGAGTTCCTTTAGCAGGTTTTTTCAAATATCAAAGAAAGAAACAATATATATGAGCTCTCTAGAACTCCATATGAATCAGGTCCTATTCAGCGATTAAATTAATTTTTTTATCATTTCACCAACACAGGTGAAGTTCTAACATAAATCAACTTCCCAAGACATTTCCTTTTTTTTTTTCGCAAAATTTTTCTTCCAGCATTTAATATTAAAAAATGTAGCATTCCTCTTTGCCAGAAACTCAACAATACAGTGTCTTTCCATGAGTCATAAAGATTTACGACAAGATATCTGCGTGCAACCTGGATAACTGACAAAAGATGGGTATTGCAAAGAATGTGCCTCAGAAGCTTGTCTACATAGTCGTTACTAGCATTTTTTTTCTGGATGCCCTGCTTGGCCCACAAACCCTGTGAACGTCTCCAGTGCCTGTGGGTCTGCAATCCCCTTGTCTCACTCCTTGACTTAAACCCCATCCATAAGACTTTGTGTGGGAACCTCACTTCTCTGGATGTCGCTACGCGTCCCTGCGGGTTCATTTCCTGCCTTGATTCCTACCCACTAGCTTTTGTGGAGTTGTAATTTTTAAATGGACTTAGAAAGATGAAAAAGGTAAGAGAGTTTCAGGAAAAGCAAGCTGGTTGCTTTAAAAATCGGCATTCTTAGGGCGCCTGGGTGGCTCAGTGGGTTAAGCCTCTGCCTTCGGCTCAGGTCATGATCCCAGGGTCCTGGGATTGAGCCTCGCATCAGGCTCTCTGCTCAGCAGGGAGCCTACTTTCCCCTTTCTCTCTGCCAACTTGTGATCTCTCGCTCTCTCTGTCAAATAAATAAATAAAATAAAATTTAAAAATCTTAAAAAAAATCAGCATTCTTGCATTGGAAAGACACTAAACCTTGTGTTCTTTAAAATGAAGCAAACTGTAGGAGGGTGGGGAAGAGCAGGGAGAAGCGTATTTTTTAACCAATTTTTGGGAATATGCTTCCACAAATCCTTGCCTTTATATAGCAGAGTGGGCTGTTGCTTATGATTTTGGTCAAATGTCATCATTCTTGTATTCCTCCAAGATTCTAGTACTATTTACCTATCAATCCATACTTGTGGTATGAATGTTTTAAAGATTCTTTTCAGTGTTTCCACAGTCTTTCGATAGGAAGACTGAAGGCAACACCTGAGGAGATGCTCACCAGAGTCACATGGTTGTGCTTTTCCTCCCTTGCTCCATCCATTACCTAATGATGCCTACCCTAGACTACTGAGTAATAGGAGGCTGCATCCGAGATAGATCAGCCAAGAGTCAGTAGCAAGACCCAGATACGTGAGGGAGGGGGCCAGCCCCATCAGTGAGCCCAGGTAAGATCAGCAGGTCTTTCCAGTTGATTCAGAGAATCATGACCAAAAAAATTTTGCTTTAAGTACCTTGAGTTTTGTAGTGGTTCTTTATACAGCAATTTATAACTGAAGTATACCACTAAATGGTAACCAAAATTGTCCTTTTACTTATATGTATTTGTCCCCACATATAAACACCTGGAAGGCAGAGACATTGGATTGCTCACTACGGAAAAACCAGTTCCTAGATCATAGTCTGACATGTAGTACCTATCCTATCAGTATCTGATAAATAAACATATATAAGTCTTATCATATTGGTTCCACAATGAAACATGCTAAAAAGGAAGCAGTTCTTGGGATTGAAAAATCTAAATTTCAACCTGCTTTGATATCCACTGGGCAGATATATGTCCTTGGAAACAACAAATGATCGTTCTTAGTTTTTGCTCTATAGTCTATAATAAAAAGAGACATTAATGCTTATTTCAAAGGCTGATTGTATTAAGTGAGATAACATCTGGAAGCACCTTACACACAATTTATCACATCATCTTTTTTTTTTATCACATCATCTGTTTTAATAAATAACAATTGTGGTGATGTGATGATAAAGCCATAAACTGGGAAATAAAGTGGTGAAATAATTTAATAATTTAAAATGCATCTGTAAATGAAGGGCAAACCTTATTGAAAAGGATTCCCTGTTACGGAATATTAAAAAAAAAAATAGGGCTGTGACTCAGGAATACATGTGAAATTATCACCTCAAAGTGTTAAGGCATGACTAAATAGCTTTCCGCAATAATAGCCCTGCAGTCATCCTCTCTTCTGCTAACTTCCATAAAAAGTTGCACGCATTTGAGAGAAATGACCTACCGGGGAGCATAGCAAATCTACCTAAGCCACATGAAGACAGTTTCAAAAGCTTGGAATGACTAGTAAAGCTCTCTATCCAACAGTGACAATGAACTATGGGCATTATAGAGAACTGTATTTTGAAAATATGTGATTTAAGGATGTGATTATCTGTAATATCTACCTCATTGTACCTAATAGTATTAGGTAGACTTAGAGATTAAGTGGCATAAAACATACAAAGCACTTTAAAGCTTGGCACATGGGGAGAATTCTCATTATTTTCCATGACTTTTCCAATATTAAGGTATTAGGGCATGAGACTAACAGGGCTCAAACAAAATTAAGGGAAAATTCCATTGGCAATAGCTAGAGTTAATTAGATACTGAGTATTTGATGGCGATAATTTTCATGAAAGTTATTTTGATGGTTTTGGGTAGTTCTAAATAGGATTTGTATTCATTTGCCAGTCATTTTTCTTTTCAGAAAGTAAAGAAAAGCCTTTGTATTTTGGTTTCCTGTTGTTCTGACATTTTCATGACCAAAATACCTGCTGTGTAATGTCCTGTAGAACACATTTAGCTTTGACATATTTGTGAAGCATTAGCTATAAGCCGTTTTAACATACTGTGCATAGAGGAATTTTTTTTCAAGATTTCATTTAAGAAATCAAATTCTCAAATCCTATTTCAATAGCTAGTTAAATATATCTAATATGTGAGGGAAAATCTAATACTCATTGTACCTACATAAATGGGAAAATTATGAAGAAATACATCATTGTTCTTTTTTACTTTTAGCATTTCCTTTAAAACACTTGTTTTGGGTAAAGTAAAGCTCAGTTTGAATGTGACAACTCATGACACTTCCTTAGAAATCATATGCATTATTAATTGTTAAAATAAACTGCCAGAACTTCTAGTGATTTCATAATAAATATGCATTTTACAGAGTAAGCTATAGGTGTAGATTTGTTCCATCCAGATTTCTGGGGGTTTAGGAGTTTCCTTTTTTTATTTTTTTCTTTTAAATTTTATTTATATATATTTTTTTGACAGAGAGAGAGACACAGCAAGAGAGGGAACACAAGCAGGGGGAGTGGGAGAGGGAGAACAGGCTTCCCATGGAGCAGAGAGCCTGAGGCGGGGCTTAATCCCAGGACCCTGGGATCATGACCTGACCTGAAGGCAGACACTTGACAACTGAGCCACCCAGGTACCCCTCTAGGAGTTTCCTAAGAAAATATCTGTGTGTCAAGAGCTGAGATGGGTCTGACATTTTACTCTACTTGACAACTAAAAGTTAGTCTGCCGCAAATCCATAGATGCTATAGAAGACACAAGACTCTTGCTTCAGAAAAAACAAAAACACAGTGATGAACAGGTTTTGTTCATTACTCTTAACAAAGAGAATACCAGCATTTCTATCAGTTACTCAAATTCCAATGCCCATAGGGTAATAAGAAGAGGATCAGGTGCCATAGGCATACATATGTTACATTACAGAATTTAGGAACCCCAAGTCTTTTATAATGGACAGTAAGCAAACCTGCCCTTGGGAAGGTGACAAAGGTAATTTAGAAGATAGTCAGGAGGAAAGGTTGTCAATGCCTCTGCTTGCAAGTCATGCAGAAATGGAAGAGACCCATGGAGGAATGTCTCTCAGCAATGTGATTGCCACCTTTTTCTTTCTTCAGTCACTTCAATTTAAATAGTAGGTTAATTAGAAAATGACTTTAATTTTTTTTTAAAGATTTATTTATTTATTATGGAGGAGGGGCAGAGGCACAAAGAGAGAGAGAAAATCCTCAAGTAGACTCCTCACTGAGTTCAGAGCCTGACCTTGGGCTCAGTCTCATGACCCTTGAGATCATTACCTGAGCAGAAATCAAGAATCAGGGGCACCTGGGTGGCTCAGTGGGTCAAACCTCTGCCTTTGGCTCAGGTCATGATCTCAGGGTCCTGGGATCGAGCCCCACATCGGGCTCTCTGCTCAGCGGGGAGCCTGCTTCCCCCTCTCTCTGCCTGCCTCTCTGCCTACTTGTGATCTCTCTCTCTCTCTCTGTCAAAAAAATAAATAAAATCTTTATTAAAAAAAAAAAAGAAATCAAGAATCAGATACTTAACCAACTGAGCCACCCAGTGCCCCAATGACTTTGATTTTTAGGTTTTTTTTCCCAATCTTATACAAATTTTACCCATAATAAACAAAATGTATACTGAAAGTTTTGGGGGTACACACAATTTTTATTACTTGCTCATATTTCCACCTGTTTGTCTATTCAACAACACTGAGCACATGCTAAGTGTTAGGCATTAAGTATGCAGTGCTGAGGGGTGCCTATGTGGCTCAGTCAGTTAAGCATTCTGCCTTTGGCTCAGGTTATGATCCTAGGATCCTGGGATCAAGTTCCACATTGGGCAAGGAGCTTCTCCCTCTGCCTGCCATTCCCCCTGCTTGTGCTCTCTCTCACTCTCTCTGTCTCCCTGACAAACAAATAAAATCTTAAAAAAAAAAAAATGCAGTGTTGGGGCGCCTGGTTGGCTCAGTGGGTTAAGCCTCTGCCTTTGGCTCAGGTCATGATCCCAGGGTGCTGGGATCGAGCCCCTCATCAGGCTCTCTGATCAGCAGGGAGCCTGCTTCCCCCTCTCTCTGCCTGCCTCTCTGCCTACCTGTGATCTCTTTCTCTGTCAAATAAATAAATAAAATCTTTAAAAAAAGTGCAGTGTTGAGCAAAGCAGTTTCCACTGTCATGGACTATAATAGCCTCTAGTATAGAAAATATATACCAGGGGCACCTGGGTGGCTCAGTCTTTGAATGTCTGCCTTCAGTTCAGGTCATGATCCCATGACCTGATCCCATGGTCCCAGGATCCCCTGATCAAGCCTGCCTCAGGCTCCCTGCTCAACGGGAAGCCTGCTTCTCCCTCTCCCACTCTCCCTGCTTGTGTTCCCTCTCTCTCTGTGTCTCTCACTGTCAAATAAACAAATAAAATCTTAAAAACAAAGAAAAGAAAACGTATATATACATACACACACACATACATACATACACACATACGGTATTTCTATATGTATACATATACCGTGTGTGTGTGCGCATGCGTGTGTGTGTATGTCTGTGTGTGTGTGTGTGTGTGTGTGTGTATACACACACACAAAATGGAATACTTTCCAGCCATAAAAAAGGATGAAACATTGCCATCTGCATAAAATGGATGGAGCTGGAGAGTATAATGCTAAGCAAAATAAACTAGTTGGAGAAACAAATACCATATGATTTCACTTACATGTGGACATTAAGAAACAAAACAAGCAAAGGGAAAAAATAAAGAGAGAATGAAAGAGAGAGAGAGAGAGAGAATGAGAGAGAGACTCTTAATTATAGAGAATAATCTGGTGGTTACCAGAGGGGACACTTGGGCTGCTTCTGTATCTTGGCTATTGTAAACAATGCTGCTATAAACATAGAGGCACATGTATCCCTTTGAATTTGTGTCTTGCATTCTTTAGGTAAATACCCAGTTGTGCAATTGCATGGATTGTATCTATTGTAATCTATTTTTAACTTTTTGAGGAACTTCCATACTGTTTTCCAAATTGGCTTCACCAGTCTGCATTCCCTCCGACAGTGCATGAGTGTTCTTTTTGCTCCACATCCTTGCCAACACCTACTGTTTCTTGTGTTGTTGATTTTAGCCATTCTGACAGGTGTGAGATGATATCTCATTGTAGTTTTGATTTGCATTTCCCTGATGATCAGTGATGATGAGCATCTTTTCATGTGTCTGTTGAACATCTGCATCTTTTCTTCGGAGAAATATCTGTTCATGTCTCCTGCCTATTTTAAATAAGATTATTTGTTTTTTATGAGTTTGATAAGTTTTTTTTTTTTTTTGTAGATTTTTGCTACTAAACCTTTATCAGATATGTCATTTGCAATTATCATCTCCCATTCCATAGGTTGCCATTTGGTTTTGTTGATTGTTTCCTTCCCTGTGCAAAAATTTTTCATTTTGATGGAGTCCTAATAATTTCTATTTGCTTTTGTTACCTTTGCCTCAGGAGACATATCTAGAAAGAAGTTGCTATGGCCTATGTCAAAAAGGTTACTGCTTGAGTTCTCCTCTAGGATTTTGATGACTTCAAGTCTCACATTTAGGTTTTTAATAACTTTTGAATGTATTTTTGTGTATGGTTTAAGAAAATGGTCCAATTTCATTCTTTTACCTGCTGCTGTCTAGTTTTCCCAACAGCATTTGTTGAAGAGTCTGTTTTTACATTGATATTCTTCCTGTTTTGTCAAAGATTAATTGAGCATATTACAGCTATAGGTTTATTTCTGTGTTTTCTATTCTGTTCTACTGACCTATGTGTCTATTTTCATGCCAGTACCATTATTGTCTTGATCATTACAGCTTTTCAATATAGCTTGAAGTCCAGAATTGTGATGCCTCCAGCTTTGCTTTTCTTATTCAAGATTTTTTTTTTTTTTTTTGTCTATTCAGGGTCTTTTGTGGTTCCATACAAGTTTCAGGATTATTTGTTCTGGTTCTGTGAAAAACGCTGTTTGTATTTTGATAGAATTGCATTGAATGTGTAGGTTGCTTTGGGTAGTATATGCATTTTAACAATATTTGTTCTTCCAATCCATGAGAACAATATTTGTTCTTCCAATGGAATGTCTTTCTATTTCTTTTATTTCTTTGTGTTATCTTAAGTTTCACTCATCAGTGTTTTATTTCAAGAGTACAGGTCTTTCAGCTCTTTGGTTAGGTTTATGCCTAGGTATCTTTTTATTTTGGGTGCAATTATATGCGGGATTGTTTTCTTAATTTCTCTTTCTGCAACTTCATTATCAGTGTATAGAAATGCATGAGAGTTCTATACCTTGGTTTTGTATCCTGCTACTTTGCTGAATTTGTTTATCAGTTCTAGCAGGTTTTTGTGGAGTTTTTAGAGTTTTCTATTTAGGGTATCGTGTCATCTACAAATAGTGTGTTTTACTTCTTCCTCACTGATTTAGATTATTTTATTTCTTTTTGTCATCTGATTGCTGTGGCTAGGACTTTCAATACTATGTTGAATAAAATGGTGAGAGTGGACAAACGTCTTTTTTCTGAACTTAGGGGGAAGATCTCAGTTTTTCCCCACCGAGGGTGTTAGCTGTGACTTTCTCAAATATGGCCTTTGTTATGTTGAGCTATGTTTCCTATAAACTTATTTTTGTCATGAATGGATGTTGCATTTTGTCAACTGCTTTTTCTGCATCTTTGATTCTGTGGCATGATTGAAATGATCACTTGGTTCTTATCCCTTCTCTTATTGATGTGATGTATCACACTGATTGATTTGCAGATGTTGAACTACCCTTGCAACTCTGGAATAAATCCCACTTTTTCATGGTGAATGGTTTTTTAAATGTGTTATTGAATTTAGTTTGCTAGTATTTTATTAAGAACTTTTGCATCTATGTTCATCAGGGATATTGGCCTGTATTTTTCCTTTTTTAGTGTTGTCTTTATCTGGTTTTCGTATCAGGATGATGCTGGGTTTATAGAATGAATTTGGAAGTTTTCCTTCTTGTTCTATATTTTGGAATATTTTTGAAGAATAAGTATTAACTCTTCTTTAAATATTTGGTAGAATCTACCTATAAAGACAGCTGGTTCCGGAATTTTGTTATTGGGAGTTTTTTGATTGCTGACTCAATTTCTTTGCTGGTTACTAAATCTGTTCAAGTTTTCTATTTCCTTCTGTCTCATTTTGGTAGTTTATGTTTCTATGAACTTACCCATTTCTTCTAGGTTGTCCAATCTTTTGGCATATAGTTTTTTTATATTATTCTGTTATAATTGTTTCTATTTCTGTTGGTATTTGTTGTTATTTCTCCTCTTTCACTTGTGATTTTGTTTATTTGAGTACTTTCTCTTTTTTTCTTGATAAGTCTGTCTAGAGGTTTATCAGTATTACTGATTTTTTTCCAAAGAACTAGCTCTTGTTTTCATTGATCTGTTCTATTGTTTTGTTTGTTTGTTTGTTTAGTTTCTATATCATTTATTTCTGCTCTCATCTTTATTATTTCCTTCCTTCTGCCAGTTTTAGGTTTTGTTTGTTGTTCTTTTTGTAGCTCTTTAGGTGCAAGTTTAGGTCATTTATTTGAGATTTTTCTTGCTTCCTGAGGTAGGCTTATATTGCTGTATACTTCCCTCCCAGGACTGCTTTTGCTGCACCACAAAGGTTTTGGACCATTGAGTTTTTGTTTTCATTTGTTTCCATGTATTTTTTTTTTTAATTTCTTCTTTGATTGCCTGGTTAACACATTCATTGTTTAGTAGCATATTATTTAACCTCTGTATATTTGTGATCTTTCAGGTATTTTCTTGTGGTTGCCTTCCAGTTTCATAGTGTTGTGGTTAAAATATGCATGGTATCATTTTGATCTTCTTGAATTTGTTGAGATTTGTTTTGTGTGCTAGTATGTGACCTATTCTAGAGGATGTTCTATGTGTATTTGAAAAGAATGTGTATTCTGTTTGTTTTTTTTTTTAGGATAGCATGTTCTGAATATATCAGATGGCTTTAACAGATATACCCTAACATTTATTTTTAATAATTCCCTCACCTTTCTTTGTCCTTTAGCCATTTAGGTTAACCCACCTAGAATTTATAGTTTTTTGTGTGCCATTTTTTAAACATATGTAAAGTGGAATAATATAGTATATATTTTTTCCTGTAGCTTTATTTATTTGACATTATGTTTCTAAGGTTCATCCATGTTGCTGTGTGTAGTTGTGATTCCTTCATTTTCACTGCTGTATGGTTTTCTATTATGTAAATATGTCACACTGTACTTGCCCACTCCACAGTGACCATTTTTGAGATTACTCACAGCTTCTGGCTATTATTAAAAATTCTGACATAAACATTCTACTGTCTACATTCTACCTTTTAGGTCTTCCTACACGGGACTCTGAGATACATCCCTTGGTGCAGTGGCTGGCTTATACGTGAACTGACACTACTTTGCACAAAACTTAAGAATTGTAGTAACCCTATGAAATTCTTGTTGAATAAAGACCAAAAAGTTATTGAATAAATTAATGGAATATTGTGGTGGGAGAGTAGAATTTTGAAGAGAACTGAAACTTAAATAAGCCAAGGGTAATTTTCCTCACAATTAGAGAAGGGAAATGAATTTTAATGGCAAGATTGCAAAGGTCAATCTACTCTGTGGCATTCTACGAACATACCCTTCTTATTCCAAATCCTAGGTACAAAATTAAGTTCTTACTTGCATGTTGAGAGAAAAGACCAGAATGCTTACTAGCATTTGAAAATGAGAGCGTATTAGACATATAAGCTGTTTATAAGGAGAATGTCGACTTTAAATTATTTAAATTAATTAAATTAAATTAAATTAAGAGTTAAAAATTTAAGAATTAAAAGCATGCTTCCTTCTCCACCCAACCCCCACCCCCCGCACCAAGGAGGGAATGTATATTTCCTGGTAGGAAGAAAAAAGAATTAAAATGGAAATTTAAAAATATGGTATTTTGGCATTTTGCTTCAGAGTAATAGTGAGAAAAGGGGAAAAACTGAAGCTCTCTACAGGGCTGACATCCAAGAAAGAAGACTGTGGTTTAAGTTCCACATTGTTCTAAAATAAAATAATACTAAATCACTGTACTTCCTACAGTCCCAATATC
Source organism: Enhydra lutris kenyoni (assembly GCF_002288905.1). Lineage (NCBI taxonomy): Eukaryota > Metazoa > Chordata > Mammalia > Carnivora > Mustelidae > Enhydra > Enhydra lutris. The sequence continues at coordinate 54,220,119 of NW_019154087.1, read as the reverse complement.
ATGATATTCTGAAATGAAATGAATGTCATTTCAATTGGGATATTCTCAATCTCAATCCCAAAAGGTATTTTAGTACTATTAATGTGCTCATAAGAATAAATATAAGGGCATTAGTGATGGAAGGGCCTGAGCATGGCAGAGAAGCAAAATGCCAAAATACCATATTTTTAAATTTCCATTTTAATTCTTAATTTAATTAATTTAAATAACTTAATTTAAATTAATTAATTAATTTAATTTAAATTTTTAACTCTTCCTTTTAAATCTTAATCTGTGAAGTTTAAAATATTGCTTCACCTGTATTTACTTCCTTTTGAGTGTGTCTGAGAACACTTTAGTTATAAACTCTTAGAGAATTTCAATTATACATTATAGTATTACTAACTATAGTCAAAAATGTGTTAATTAACTCAGGTGGTGGGAATCCTTTACAATGTATACACATACCAAATCATCTCATTGTACACTTTAAGTATATTACAGTTTTACCTGTCAATTATACCTCAGTAAAGCTGAAAAAAAAAATGTAGTTCTATCTAAAGCCCCTTAAAGCAAAAGGGCTACCTTTAATCATTAGAGGCAGTGTTTGGAGGAGAGTACTGGACTCTCACTACTGAGCATCCCACTTCATCTGTAACATGAGGACATCAGTCATCCTGGCTCAACATCCCAGTAGATGGGTCTAGCATAATCAATGAACTAGCAGAAAAGATTAATGACTCCATCTTTAAGGAAGACTTTATTTGTGTCTTTCACTAGGAAATCTTATATACCAAACACACACCTGTCTTCTCTTATAAAAATAATAGATCAGCTATTGCATGAAATGAAATGGGACTTGTCCTTTTTTTTCATCCATCCAGATTTAATAACAAACATTGAAGTTTGATCATTTTCTAAATTCAAATACAATTGAAGACCATAAGTGTTCTATAGACTTGCACAAATTAAAGATAAAATGTATACATATATCAGAGACCAGACTTAAAAAACCAAAGATTGCTCTAGGTACATGAGTGACAATAAACAATGCTCAGCAGTGATTGAGAGAGAATTAAAATAGGAAAAAGAGAACAAAGATATTCCAAGACAGTCTTCAAAGACAACCCCAAGGACTCCATGAGAACTTTCCTGACTGAGCATTTGGTGAGTCTGTGTTCTTGCTGGGACTTTATCCCTCAGTAATTTGGACTTGTACTGGTCGCTTGGTCTCTTTTCATTTTCTGTTTCCTTTCCTCTTACATGAAGAGATAATGCATCACCGAGGACTGCAAATTAGTATCGTAATAGATACCAGCTATATACATTAATTTTCCAAAGCAATCCACAGCACTATTTTTAGGTTTTTTGGACCTAAGATTTGTGTTCAGTAGAAAAGAACACTAGGATTACTCCTTGATGTCTGCCATGGCTATGGAAAAGAGAGGATGTTGTATGACTGCCATGCATTTTTCTGACTAGATAACTTCCAGGGTTCTTTACTGTGCATTTTAAGTTTTATTGTAATTCTTCTGAAATTTATTCTCTCTTGGCGTTTCTTTTTCACCCAGTGATTTTCATTGCTTTATTAAAAAAAATCTGGATGAGAGATTAGTAGTGGGAAGTCTGGATCCTCCTTCATGAAAAATTAATATTGTCACTAAGTACTGGCTTGGCACAGTGTCCCTTCAGTAGTGCCACTAATCTCTTGTACTTAATTAATCATCAAGATAGCTAGAGGCTTAGCTCTTATTAAAGTTCTTAACAACTTTACTCAACAACCGCCTGTCAGTCCTTTCCATCAAATATACAGAAATTTGAGAAATAGAAAACAATATGGTTTAATCATTTTTAATGTGATGAGAATAATGGAAATTTATTACCCACTTACAGTAGAATGGAATAAAAGCACTAACAAAGACATACTATGATGAAGTGTGGTAAATAGGACTGTGAGATAAAAGGATGGTTAATGAAATGGTTAACTAATGGCCAGCTAATGTCCAGAACCCACTTCATACTCGCTGTGCTAGACCACAGCTGCCATTCTTGTCGGGGAATAGGAATCATTTCTATCAGCCTCTTGTGGCTCGGGAGGAAAAAAGTCCCAACCAAATACAGTATCTCTGACATTGTTTCTGGTCATGGCAAAAACACGTTTTAAGCACTCTTTCTATCAAAAGATTGTACAAACACAATTTACAGTGTTTTACCTTCCATTTTTCTAGGTGATGCTTCTGTTACTTTTCTTCCTTTCACTGATACCCAATATAAGATTACGTCTCTAAATGCAACCTTCCACTTCTGATTTTTCACCCATAATCTTTGTGTCTCTTTTACCATATTTCAAATCATTCCATATTTATATTAGTTGTAAATACAAGTGGATTTTCCTTTAACTTCCACAACCCCTGTAGCCTAATTAAGAAGTGGCTACTCTCTTCCCCCTCCCCACCACCAACTTTCTCTTTCTCACCAACTGGGTTGAATCTCAGTTCCACTATTTACTTGTTGTATGACAAGACAATACTTAACTCTCTGGGCTTACATGTCCTCATCTGTTAAATGAGTATCTCAGTAATCTTTGTAAGGTTTTCATGAGGAGTAATTATGTTAATATTTCTAAGGAGCTTAAAACAGTTTGTGACATACGGTGTTATGTAAAAGTTCGTTTACTAAACAAAATTCAAATAACAGCCTAACTACCTCTGTGTGGGGAGGACAGGTTAGTGTTTGTCTCAGTAAAACCAGATCTCATATTAGCCGAGAAAGCCACTTCTACTCCTCTTCATCTCTGCCTTAGAGACGAGCACCTAGTCACTCATTTTTATTCATTTATACTTCGGTATCTGCATTAAAGTCTTTACTTTCAAGTCCTGCCATCATTCTGGACTATAAAATCCACATATGACCAATTCATTACATTGGCTTCTCAGTTCTTCTCAACTACAATAATCTTCCCTTAAACTCTACAGGCCATACACCAAGAATAACTGCTGTGTAAGGCTGTGCAGTGTGTGAACTGCACAAAAACACCAATAAGTGTGTGATCAAGGCCTGAAATTAACATGAGCTGAAGTGATGAAGAAATCCTGCTCTGCTAGCCGGGCTCTGGCCCCATGACTCTACTACCCAGTACCTTTCTGTCACTCAAATCTAGTAGTCTTCTCAGACCAATAGCCTTGAATTCCCACTGTCCTCAAGCAACATACTATGCTTCCTGATTATTCACTTATTAAATCTTTTATCTTCATCATCTGAGCTCATGGAGAATGCCAACTTATCAATACATTTCTTATTTCTCCCTACCTCTTAGAATCTTCTTTGAATCACTTCCTTTCTAATATAAGTTAGATTACATAAATTAATGCTGATACCTAAATTTCCTAAGCTCTCTTACCAGAAAAATCTTAACTATGGATGAATAAAATTGTCCACTTTATCTATGTATACATGCAAAGAGCTAAGCCACACTGGAGAATCTTACACATTAGGGCACACTATTGCTTCAAAAATTGATGGTCATTAATTTCAGGATTGTACTTAATATTGTTTCATAGTCAATTAATAAATGCAATTGATATTCAGTTCAATATTTTGTATTTACTATAACAGTTTTCCCCAATATTTTCAATTCAAGCCCAGAAATATCTTTGCCTCCTATTTTCAGTAAGAAAGAAAATTTTAAAGAGAAATTACCTCATTTTTTTCACAAAAAAATATAAATAATCTTTATTCTTCTTTATTCTATCACAAAGTTGGAGTTATATTTCATTCCAGCTAAATTCTATAAGTACTTCCCCCTTATAATATTAGTACTTGAGCAGTCTTAGTTTCTAACCCAGAAACTTAGATTATTGGTGATCCTTCCATGACTCCTACTTATTTTCCCTCTCTTCAATCACTTTATTATTACTAGAATATTTCTGTACATATTTAAATTTATTGCCTTCATTCCAGCTACTTGCCTTTCACAGGTGACTTCTTGAAAGAGTTTCATATACTCTGTACTCTCCGCTGGGTTATCTTCCATTAACTACTCAAACACAACCATTGGATTTTTGCTTAAAGGACCTTGAGGTAAAAAATCACTTTCATGCTATTATGTCTAGCAGACATCTTTTCAGTTCTCTTCTGGCTTAATGCTTTCTGGGTTTTGTTTTCAATCTTCATTTTTTTGTTTCCTAAGTGGTTATTAAATGTTGAAGCTTCTCATAACTCTGTCCTGAACCTCTTTTCAGTCGATACTCTCTCTAGGAGATTGATGATGATGATGATGATGATGATTTACTATTTACTGAGCATTTAGTTTTTGCCATTAAATATATTAAGCTCATTAAACTCTATGAGCTTAATATATTTTGAATAATGAAATACTCTCGATACCTCCATAAAGCATCTGCCATCATTATTCCCATTTCTAAAATGAGAATACTAAGACAGAGGAGATAATAAATGTACTCAAGATACTTTAGCTGATGTATATTAGGATCAAGATTCAAATCTAGTCAGGACTCGTCAGTTTGATGCCAGACTTCATTAACTTTTAGCTGTTTTGAATATCACATGACTGTCTCAAAGAAACACATACACGCACAAAAGAAATATCCAAACCTTAATTAACTGTCTCCACCCATACCTATTCAATAGGTATTCAACCTATTCTCTCCTCTTTATACTACAGATACAGGCAACTATCATTTACCTAAAAGCTCAAGTTAAAATCCTAAGAGTTATTCCCATCATTTCCCTGTCTTTCACTTCCCACTTCCCAGTAAATCAGCAAGACCTGACAATTTTAAGTTCTCTGTATTTACCTAGAGCATCCCATTGATTCCATTCCTACCGCTACATCCCCAAGCCAAGCCAGGTTGCCTCCATGTTTCACTAGAACTGTCACAGCAGCCTCCTAATTGAGGTTTCAAAATCTCTAACTCAAGTTTCTTCTGATTTTTTTTTTTAGACATGCCAGAAATGATGTTTTAAAGTGGAAGTATAGTCATGATATTGCCTGTTACATCCTTTAATAGACCCTATTCTTATCAGAATAAAGCTAAAATCCTTACTATAGCCCAAAAGGCCAATCTCTCAAGCTTCACCTAGAGCTACAGTCTTGTTCATCTCTGTCCATTCTCTGTCCATCCCTACTCCTTTGACCTTCGAGTTCTTTACAGTGGCTGTTTCCTCAGCCTGGGAGTTTTCCTTCTTTCTCTATCCAGCTAATGTTACTTGTTTTTATGTCTAGCTTTAATTTCTCTTCTCTGGTTATTTTTCTTTTGACTCTCAGACTTTGTTGAGTCCTTCCTGATATATTTATATAACACATTTTTTAATGGTTTACTTAGATAATGGATATTTAAAAAGTGCATTTTTTACTAAATAGATGATAAACTCTGTGATAACCATGATTTGTTTGTTATTGACTATATCTCCAGCACTTAGCACAATATATGACATAAAGTGAGCAACTGCCAAATAATTATTGTTTTGCTAGGTGATTAATAACTTCTTTACAGGGATATTGCTTTAGATATTAATAGTTACTTGGATGAAGTGTCCAGGCTACTTGAATTTAATGACAGCTGATAACCCAGATTGTCATACACTTTGAAATTCTTATTAAGTATTACACAGTCTTGATTTGGTATATGCACATACGTGTGTGTGTGTGTGTGTGTGTGTGTGAGTGTGTGTGTGAGAGAGAGTCTGCTGTCTTGTGAGGAATGGGAAAAGCAGGAAAACCAATTACTTTAATTTTTCATGATTGGGAAAAAGAGTGGTACTTCTTATATATTAAAAATAAAGATTCTTCACAGACCTGTACCCCTGGGGCTAATAATACATTATATGTATATTAAAAAAATTAAAAGAAAAAAGATTCTACGTTTCTAATGTTTATACTTCTAAAGAGTAATGAGCAGGATAAGAAGTGATTTCTTCAATGGTAGTTTTCACTTTTTTTTTTTCGCTTTTTCAGTTTGAGTCCTAATAAATTCTAATCTCTCATTTTATTCCTCACAGTAACCATTTCTAGGCTCTGATGTGTTACATGGCTTAACCCATTCTTCAGGTGATAAAACCTTAAAAAATGTATATAAATCGACAAAAAATAGTGACTACTTACATTTCAGTTGGAAATAGCAACTAGTTGTATATAGCTAAGAAAGGCAAATTACAGACTTTGAAATTTGAAGGTTTAATGTATATCTTAGATGCAATAACTGTATGTATGTATATATTGTTAAATAACCAAATTAAACTAAGTTTGAAGATCTAATTGGCTTTATCAAACTATTCATGAATGGGTCAGCACCCCATTAACTAGTAGGAGGCACTTCATCAAGAAGTTGATGGGATCCGGAGGGCAACAAACCTTAAGAGACTCCTAATCTCAGGAAACAAACTGAGGGTTGCTGGGGTGTGGGGATAGGATGGCTGGGTTATGGACATTTGGGAGGGTATGTGCTATGGTGAGTTCTGTGAAATATGTAAGCCTGACAATTCACAGATCTGTACCCCTGGGGCAAATAATACATTATATGTTAATAAATAAATAAATAAATAAATAAATAAATAAATAAAACAAGGTGTTAGGGGAAAAAATAAAGTTGTTCAAAGTGGAAAGTTTCTATTGAAGGAGGGTGGAGTCAAGAAAGTTATTAGCAAAAGCAAAAGTTTGTTCCAAGCTAGGACACTTTCTAAGGGGGAAAAGCAAGGTGTCTTATCTTGCAGATTACTTCATCATTCTTTTGGGGTGGGGGAGGGGAGGACCCAGGTGGCGGATTCATTGGCTGACTTGAGAAATTCCTGACTAGAGTTTTGAGGGTAGTTGAAACTGCAGTTAGATTATGTATTAAGCACCATTTTGGGAACTCCATCAAAGTGAGACCATTTTGGATCCCTGAGGTTTTTTTAAACGGGGGATGGAAATTGCAATGAAAATCTTTTTTTTTTCTTTTTATTTATTTATTTGACAGACAGAGATCACAAGTAGGCAGAGAGGCAGGCAGAGAGAGAGGAAGGGAAGCAGGCTCCCTGCAGAGCAGAAAGCCCGATGTGGGACTCGATCCCAGGACTCCGGGATCATGACCTGAGCTGAAGGCAGCGGCTTAACCCACTGAGCCACCCAGGCGCCCCTGGAAATTGCAATGAAATTGGCATAGTACGTTCTGCACAATGTTACCAAACTGAAAAGAGCTCATTTGCCTCCTGAAACCCAAAGACACACACAGTAGCACTTGTCTTTTGTAGGGGGAAGGATTCATTGCAAAACATCCAAGCAAGGAAACAAAAGTGAGCTCTAATCTGTCTCCCCTGAGCTGAGGTTAGAACAAGTTTTTATCATCATAGGGTTTGGGATTGCATATATATTGAAGGAAAAGACAGGAAAACGTACTGCTCTTCATGAGGACAGATGGAGGATCTGCACTGAGCAAACATACATATAACATGCATCCTGTGTTCACTTTGGGGTGGAGACTTAACATTAAAATGAGGAAAAATCTGGCTCCTGTCATCCGGAGGTCACCTGTAGGCAAAGAGAGGAGCTATGCATATGCTCTGAGAGTCTGTATTAACTAGATGGGGTCTTGGGATCATTATCTTGGGTAAAGAATGAAGGCTTTGTTGATGGTCTAGAACCATGTCAGTGACCATCTGTGTCAGTAGAGGCCTCTGTGGAGATAGCCAGTGGATTTATTAGTGGGGCTGAAAAGAAAAAAAAAAGAGCTGATTACAAAGAAACATCTCTGAAAAACAACCTTTAAATTTCCTGTTAGTTGGGGCACATGGGTGTCTCAGTGGGTTAAAGCCTCTGCCTTCGGCTAACATTGTGATCCCAGGGTCCTGGGATCGAACCCCACGTTGGGCTTTCTGCTCAGTAGGGAGCCTGCTTCCTCCTCTCTCTCTCTCTCTCTGCCCGCCTCTCTGACTACTTGTGATCTCTGTCAAATAAATAAATAAAAATCTTAAAAATTTTTTTAAAAAATTTCCTGTTAGTCTCAACTTTCATAATCCTATGGGGCATGGTTTCAACAAGAGAATATGTTTACCATTAAGATGTAATCCACTAAATCATTATAATGGAATCATGAGAAAATGTCAGACCTGGAACACATTTGTTTTATAATTCTAACACTTAAATAGGAACACTGTATCTCAGAGTCAGTTCTGGACACGTTACTCTCAGAAGAACACTTCAAATCTGTAGAATAACTGGCAAGGATATTTTATATATTCTTGAAAGATACTCTGCATACTCAGCTGGGGGAAGAGATGGGGAAAGTGGCTAATACAATTTGGACTGAAATCAGTAAACAAATTCTTAAAACTGGAAGAAGTCCTTGAGGTCTTCACAGCCACGCTATCCACGTTGCAAGTGAGGATGCTGAAATTGAGAGAGTTTCCTTGATCAAGATGTGTTTCTGGCAAAGAACAGGTTTGATTAGAATCACTACAGACTTATCAACTGTGCTTTTTTTTTCTACTAGACATTTTATTGGGCTAGATTTTAGCAAGGAAAGAAAAAAGCATTAATGCCATATTCATGTACACAGACTACCGAGCTATATATTTAATTTAGCAAAATGCATAGAGCATTTTCTAATTAAAAGCTTTTCTTAAAATAATTTGTTTTATACAATATAATGTGAATAGTTATTAAGGTCCTTAAAACACCAAATAACTAAAAAAATGGGAAATGCAGTAGTGAGAAAAACACTGTAAAACTAAAAAAAAATTACAGAAGGACATTTTAAAGGTATATTTTGAGAAAACTGGTGAGTGATGTGATACTGATAAGACTTGAATATTTAAACAGGAAGTAGAAAGGAAATTCATTACATATAATTCATTTTTGGAATTAACCTTTGAGGAGCCGAGATGTCAGAAAATATTGTAATGAAAGGATGCAGAATTCTTGGCAAAGAAGAAATGAATTATAAATTGTGCCAAATATGTTCCATTTGCCCTTCCAGATCAAACTCTCTAAACTTTCCCAAATTGTTCTGTGCCCTGAAAGACTGACTTATATTCATTACACCAGTGAGATCCCAGGATCTCTGGCTTCTGGCTTCTAATTGGGCTAACGTGCTGGAGACCCAAAGGAGAGGGGAGGATGAGCTCAGGCTGTTTATTTTTCTAGTTGTCCTTGGCTGGTTGCATCTTTCAGCAGACAGCTCCTCTGAGGGCTGCTCTCCAACATCACTTTTTCTTTTTCTGGGTTCAGACAACTATCCTGTTGTTCCCTCATGCCTACGACGTTGCCATCCCTGATGGCAGTAGTGCTGCATTTCCGCACAATCTTTTTCTTGTCTCTCTACTCTAGCCTTTGTAATTATGTTCTTTGTAAATATCTCCCCTTTGACAGATTTCACTTTTTATTATTCCATTTGTTTCCTGTTGGGTCCCTGATTGAACAGCAGTTGCTCCAGGAAGTGGCCCCAAGATAAAGGTCTTTAAAATGTGATTCTGGAATTTTCATTTGTCATATATTTAAGGAGTACATGATAACTCCCTTTGCAGGTAAGAATGAGACAAAGTAATTCACAGTTTTTGAAAAAAAAATCATAAATATTTGAGTTATCACCAGAGGGACATGGGATAAAGTACATGCAGAGAACAAGGTCTTAGGAGAACAAGGGGCTGTTGCACTTAGTTACTACACAGAGCAGAAAACAGTTATCATAACAGGCCAGAGACTGCTTTCCTTAATAAGGTCTACTTGCAAGATTGGCTCTTGCCTGGCATCTGGGAAATTAGACTTAGGGAGTGTTCTGTTTCCAGAACTGCAAAGAGTAAACTATTTGAGCAATGTGTTTCCCCCACCCCATAGCTTTATTGCAGTATAATTGACAAATAAAAATTATATGTATTTAAGGTGAGGGCAATTGGATATTTTGATATACCAAATAATGTGTTTTACAGTGAACACTGGCTTTCATTTGGGAGTCTAGAATTTTGGTATGTGCTACACAATGAGGGCCTACCTGACTAGCCCTCAATAAGACCCTTAGGAACTGAGTGTCTACTGAGCAACCCTGGTAGATTTATCATAGCCGGTTGCTAGAGAAATGAAGCAAGTTCCGTGTGACTCCCTGGTGAAGGACTCGAGAGCTGGCATTTGTGTCTTCTCCCACTCCACTAAATGTGCCTTTCCTATTGCTGATTTTGCTTTGTATTCTTTTTTTGAAGTATATGAAATTCTTATCATCATTCTGGTAAATCCCTGAACTAGGCGGTGGTTTGCGGGCACCCCAATACATGCAGTAACAAAAAAACTTATTTTGGAATCACCTGGTTACTTCTTAACACCCTAGGGAACATATATAGAAAAAGAAAGACAAATTGGAAACTATGACTGTAAAGTTAAGAACACACATGGAGAGCCAAAGGTCTCCAAAGCAATTTTGAGATTTTATATTTCTAATAGTCACAGGGTAGATACAGCTGAGAATCAAGTTCAGAATTGCAAGGGTCTGAAAGTAGCAGTGTGAGTTATACACTCTATCCCAACAGGTTTCTTACACAAAGTAATGGCACTGATGGGAAAAAGGTGGGGTTCTAAAGCATGGGCTAGAGACCTTTGAATAAATAGTGCTAAAGCTGAGAAACATCAGTATCCAAATTTCCTTTAAGAGTTTCATGCTCTAGGTGCCAGGGTCTTCATCCATCTCTGAATTAAACCTTTCCTGGATCACTGCCTTCCCAAGCTGATACTATTTCTCACAAGACCCACTTTCCTTTCTTTTTCTACAGGCTATCCTTGAGTTCCATCCTGACACTGTCTAAAGTAATCAGGGGTATAAGACAGGGTCCAGGAGAAGGTAACCTACACATCACGAGACTTCCCCAAGCTTTGTCTGCAGGATCCCAAGAAGCATGTATGTCTGAAGGCTGTATGATACCAGACAAAGGGACAAGTTATGGAAATCTCAGATAGTTCAAACTTACTGACAACAGTGAACCCAATCAAGATTCAGAATTTAATGTATTGATGAGAGTACCCGGGAGTGATAATAAAAATATGCCAAAATAGTAGAATCAACTCAATAATGGCCTATACTTAATGCAATCAGCATGCTAGCATACTGTATTTGAAGGAAACAGAAAACTCAGGAAATTAGGAATATTGGAATGGATATAATTGGTGAGGGTTAGACCTTAGATCAATCATGTTATTATTTCCATGATCCCAGAATGTATAGCTGGATATGTATAGCTGGATATTAATCACTGATAGAATATTAAAATTATCTGATTAACAAAGTAAAGGCTAGGGGTGCCTGGGTGGCTCAGTCAGTTAAGAATTTTTTTGGCTCAGGTCATGATCCCAGGGTCCTGGGGTTGAGCCCTGCAGCGAGCTCCCTGTTCAGTGGGGAGCCTGCTTCTCCCTCTGCTGTTGCTCCCCTTTCTTGTGCTCTCTCTATCTCAAATAAATAAATAAAATCTTAAAAAATAAAAAAAAAAGTAAAAGCTATTACAGTACAAATTAAAGCTCCCAGACCCTCACTACCAGAGAGGATGTACCAAAAGTAATAACACATTCTCGAAAAAACCACAGAAATTAAGGACACTATCAGAAACTATAGATGCAAGAATGGTGATTCCTAACATACAGTTAACATAGCTGTTTCGCCAAAAAAAAAAACAAAAACAAAACCCCAGATGCATCACAGAGAATTTCCTTAGTCGTCGTGAGCTAAACCAAGTATTGAGTCAACTTACAGCCGCAGCTATGGAGGTGTTATTTTTTAGTGGAACAATTTAACACACTTCCTTGTTCCTGATATTTAGCTATTTACTTGTCAAGTGTGCTCTTATGATTCAGAAGTCAGCAAAATCAAAAATAATCAACATGTACATAGCACTGACAGTATTCATATTTCATATTCCTGCCTTGTCCCTCTCCCCATTCCTTGGCTCTCTTCTATGATACAGTTAAGAGGGACCTTGATCAACTGGGTATTCCAAAAAATGTCATACAGATCCACTACATTGGTGGCTTTATGCTGTTAGGATCTAGTGATCAGGAAGTAATAAGCATCTTCTATGCCTTATGGTTGAAAATAAACTCTGGTAAAATTCAAAAACCTGATCTGTCAGTGAAGATTGTGGGGCTCTGGAACCTGGTACTTGCCAGATTCTCTCTTCTAAAGTGAGAGATGAGAAGCTGCACTTCAATGCGCCATCATGAAGGAAAGTGGCACAGTAGTTGGGGAAACTTTTGGGTTTCAGGAGCAACATATTGCACTTGGACATGCTAGTCCAATCTTTTTATGAGGTGCCCTCAAGGCCATGGTTTTGAGTGGATCTCAAAGCAAGAAAGAAACTTGAAACAATTTCAGTCTGGAATACAAGGTGCTCTGCTCCTCAGGTTTATAACCAAGCAGGATGGAAGACGAGTATGGGTGCTGAGAAACGGAGGTCATGGACTCGGCCAGATAGCTTTCCTTCCACATCCCCTCCCTACCATTCTCTACCAGTGCTGTCCTCCAGGAGCCGGGCCTGTGTGGATCATATCAAGTCCCCATGCAGTCTGGCTTTTGTTTGAATTAAACAAAAGGAAAGCACTGACTGGGATCAGGAGGGAGGAAGATAAAGTGAGGAGGTTTATTTCTGGGCTTTGTTTCCTCAGAGTTTACCTTGGCTGGGTGGTGTGACTCTACATAGCTCTGTTCCCTTCTCCTCCCCTTGCTCTTAGTGCCTTCGATGGTGACAGCTCCGCTACTGCAAGCCTCTGTCTCCTCCATTTTTTGTGCTTTCTTCACATCTGTTAAGGTTTTGGTATTAATCTTTTTGTAAGTAAACACTGTCCAAAAGATCCCAGTTTTCATGTACTATCTCTTTTACGTTGGGACCCTAACTGAATAAAAGTAAAGCCAGTAGCTCTCCCCCCACCCAAAGATGTAAAAAAACAAAACAAAACTAAACAAAAAACAAACAAAAAGAACATGTGCTCTTTGTCCTATTCGGGAACTGAAGAAAAGAGCAAGAAACTGGTAGAGACAAAAGGTTTTGAATAGGAAACAATGAAGAAACTGAGATGATTTGCATATGTCTCCATGGAAGAATAAAAGTAGATGGTGAGTAGCTTTGCTTTTATTGGAAGTGCAACAAACCCTCTATAAAAGTACACAAAAGGGGTGCAAGATAAATCCGGTTTAAGAAGGATGTGGTGCTGCTGTGTCGTCCTCACAATCCTCATCGTTAGCCCCAGCAGCAGCAGCCTTTGTTAACACAGTAACACACAGTAACACACAGTAACAATAATAACACCAGCAGCTGTAAGCATTCTCAGTAAGAGTGGTATACAATAGTATACAAAAGCAGCAGCAGTATTTATGTAATTTATGTAACGCCTAGTTTTGGATGAAGCCACAATTCTCAGGTTAGGGAGGTAAAAACTGATTCCTGAGATACAAGGAAACAATAAAGGGGATTTGACCAAAAATTAACTTAATTATGTAGACTCCTCAGATGACTGCAATGATTTTGAAAGCTAATAAAAGGAGTATTCATTCAGCCACAAATACTACTGACTTATTTCTATGTGCCAGGCACTCAGATAAATTCTGAGGATGTACAATGAGAGGAGCCAACAAGGTTTCATTTTTTAGCTACTTCTATTCATGACAGTATGAACTGCTTATGAATAGGATTGTTCTTCTTATTTTATTTACTCTTGGTTATTCAATAAATCAACTAAGAACTAGTTTAAATGCCAATTTTGGCAATCATCTAAAGACCCATTTTTCTGATCCCTATTTGGTCATGAGGAACTATTTTGCATTGATTTGGTGTATCAATGAAAGGCGGAAGAGGAGAAAAGAAAAAGACCGCCACTTAGTAAAGTAAGAAAGTTAAGCATGAAGAGATTAAAACTGAGATTCAAAATAAAATAACATTTTTAGGTTACTAAAGCTTATATTTCATCATAGTTCTGGTCTTACTGTGTGATTAGGAACCAGGCTTATAATAGTTGGAATTAAAGGGTCTATTCCTTTGCAGTTGAGCAACAATTTATGTCATTTGCTCTTCTTGTAGAAACCCCCAAATTCTCTTCCTTTTTTTATGTACTATTTGTTATGTATATAATACTGGCACCTGAAATATTTTTTTTAGATTAATTAGAGTATACAAATATTATTCTTTGGTTGAAAATATAATGCTTAATAAAAACAATTAGTTTTAATTTATAACATTTTCTGTATTTTTAAGCTGATGATGAAGGCAAACATCTTAAGGCATAGCATCAGTTTTATCAGTTTGGCCTGGTTTCCCTATTCCTTTTAAAAATGTTATTTATGAGGGATGCCTGGGTGTCTCAGTTGGTTAAGCATCTGCCTCTGCTCAGGTCATGATACCAGGGTCCTACAGATTAAGTCCCACATTGGGCTCCTTGCTTAATAGAGAGCCTGGTTCTCCCTCTGCCTGCTGATCCCCCTGTTTGTTCTCTCTCTTTGTCAAATAAATAAATAAAATCTATTTTAAAATTTTCAATGTTATTTATGAGAGGAAAGAGTTAAAAATAGGGACGCATCATGTGTGTGTCCTTTCTCTCTCCCTCTACTAATAGATGAGTAAAATAGTTATCAACAGAGAGACTAAAGAAGAAGCCATTAGAAAATGTGTTCTGTAAAAATAAACAAGTAAATTCAGAAAGAAAAACTATGAATACTTAAGGAATAGTGTATCCCACACAAGGGAAGTATGGAGAGGATTTGCAGGATGACAGTAGTGTAGCAGGAAAGAGGGACAGTCTAGACTAGAATGGTAGGGTCAAGGCCTTAAGGAAGGAGATCATGAAAAAACACACAGCTGTTGTGTATGTAAAGTGAAATATTTGATGTTTGATTTTTGTTTCTGGAGTATGGGTGATCACATTTCTATAGGAATACTGATGAAATTACCAACGGCCTCACCAAAACATAGTAGTTATTTCTAATATGTATTAATTAATTACATGAGAGTTTCCTTTTTGGGGGGGAGGGATATAAATATTAAACCCATTTTCGAAAAATAGAAAAAATGACAACATAAATATTAATATAGCAGAAACCTAACATTCACGGTAAGAAGGCTGAAGAGCCAACCACATTTTTAATAAACTATGCATAAATTTTAAAAATCAACTTCATCATTATTTCTCTATAAAGATTTGTATGAAAACACAGTTTTCTCAAGGAGAAGTCTATTCTCATAAGGTCTATTCCTAACATCAAAGTGGAGCATGTCTACAGATAGTTCTCTTTCCCAATTTACTTGGTGCTGGTGCCAATTCTAATAATGAGCAGAGTACAAAAATAAGATACAAAAAGAGGTAACCACTGCAACAGTAGAACCTGAAGGCATATAATTAAAAGTTTCCACGCCCCCAAAGAAGACCTAACATTTAGAAGGTGAAAACTTTTAAAATAATAACTGCTTAAGTTTGAAAATTCATGTCTTATATCTATCACCACTTGTCTAGTGACTATGGAAAACCAGATACCCACCCTGCCTGGGTCAGCCACTAATCATGAGTTGTACCAAAGCTCCAAAGTCAAGAAAAGAGTGACAATAAATCCTCCTACTCAGAGCACATGGGTGCTTAGAGCTCATTTGGCTAAGCACCAGAATCTTGATTTTGGCTCAAGGTATGATCTCGGGTTTGTGAGATGGAGCCTGACCATGCTGGGAGCAGTACCTACTTGAGATTCTCTCTCTCCTTTTCCCTCTACCACTCTCCCCACAACTCTCCTTCACTCTCTTTCTGTCTCTCTCAACAAACAAACAAACAAACAAACAAAACCTACTCTTTGTGTTTTCCAGGAAAGGGCTTATGAAAAGAATCATACTTCTCCCATGTGACCTAGAGGACACTTGGGGATGTCCCTCTTGTTTACCTAGGACAAGGCTGGACACATATGCTACAAATTCTATTACTGTGTCTCACCAATGAATAGCTGAACTGTTTATATCTGCTCACCAATATAGACAAAATTCCCACTAACTTGACTTTACCACAAATTTTAGACAGGTTTCTCTCTTCCCAGGGACCCAAACTAGTGTGTAGGAAGGCATGGGGGGCTTAAGCAGATGTTGGCATGTGAAATAACCTTCCTCACTCTCAAAGAGCCTTCTTGAGAATTGATTTGACAACAAAGAAAGACATTTCCTGATCACACCACCTGTTCATCCTACTCCTCCATACCTGCTCTATTCTATCCTTGTCTGCTCTTCACTATAAAAGAAAATCCTTTTCTGTCTGATCTTTGAAGACTTTATAGGTCTTACAGTTAGAGCATTTTCCCTATTGTATTGTCAATCTTCCCCTATTCCAATAATCTTTTTGAAGAAAGTCCCTCTCTTAGGTCTGAATTTGTTTTTTGTTTGACAAAGGTATCTCCACATCTGGAGCCTGTTGGTAAAATGAAGGTTTCCTCTGATCCTCTTCTCTTCATTTTCAATGTGCCATCTAAATTCAGCTTTGTTATTTTCAGGGAATATCTACTGTAATTATGTCAAGTGCCAAATTTGCTTGATAAAATTGTGGATGAAAATGTTAGCAGTTTGTCTTTTTAATGTTTTTGAAGGTTTATTAAACATCAGGGACTTCATTAACATGTTATTAAACATCAGGGACTTATCCTATATAATCTCTACGACAACACAGTAGAGTAGGTATTATTACTTAGACCCATTTTACAAATAAGAGAATTTAAATGGGGTGAGGTTTAAGTAATTTGCCCGAGCTACTCAACTACTGTATAGCAGACCCAACATTTCAACCCAAGTTTGTTCAACACAGATCACACTTATTTTACCTAACTTTTATGCACACACACATATGTATAAATTATACTCACTTTTTACTGGTCGTCTAGAAGATTGGAGTGACAGAGCAATCATGCATTCTGCACATTAATTGGAGTAATTTTAGTATTTTAGTACTCTCTGAGTACTTAGTAATGTTTAGCATAGTTATTAACCTTATTTAAAGTGATAGGTGTGAATATGGTCACTTGTAGACGATATACAGAATTAAGCACTAATGTTTAAGAGGTAGTCAGAGAAAGAGGAAATTAAGAGAGTGTTTTTGAAAAGCTATCTGGAAAACCAGATGAAATTATAATCACGAAAGCTAAAGGAAAGTGGAATTTCAAGGATAAAATAGTGGATCGTTAAATGCAGGACAGTAACATAAAGAAGGACTATACAATTTTTGCATTTGGAAGTTAATCCTCCTTAACAACTCTGGCAAAGGAAGTTTAAGTGAAAGACTAAGAGAAAACTTAGTGGCATAAAAGGGTAAGGCAAGGAAGTGTGACCATAGAGTATAATCTAAAACTATTGCACACAGAAACATGACTATAGCTGGGTGGATAAGTAGATATATGGAACTAAATGTAGGGAAATGTGGGTATAAGACAAGTTTATTTTTTTATTTATTTATTTTGGGGGGAGGGACGAAGGGAGATGGAGAGAGAGATTCTCAAGCAGCCTCTGCCCTGAGTATGGAGCAGATGTGGGGCTCTATCTCAAGACCCTGAAATCATGACCTGAGCTGAAATCAAGAGTCAGACACTTAACCAACTGAGACACCCAGGCACCCCAAGACAAGTTTATTTTTTAATACTCATATTACAATATGAGTGTATTTATATACAGAGTTTGAGAAAGAAATCTAGAGGAAAATGGTGGGGATAATATACTGGGAAGAGAAGTAATTTAAGGAGGAAGTTCACTGCATAGGCAGGAGGTAATAAATTCAAGAGTACATGCATAATGATTGACCCTTAAGGGAGGAAAAATCAGAGGGAAAGAGAAAATGATGAAGTCCAATTAGAATGATTTTAAGAGAAAGATGTGGGACTTCATATCTGCTGGAGTATATTTTTCTCAGGGAAATCAGAAAAATGGTGATATGCCAAGAGATGGAGATCATACATAGCTGTATTGGTGAAAATTTTCAAGAACTACTCGGAGAGTTGGAGAACACACTAAGGATTTATAGATATCTCTGGGCACTGAATTTTTGCTAAAATTGAAGGTCGTGAATTATTAGTCACACTTTTACGTTTGCAGCTTTCAGCTTCTAAAAAGATATTTTTTATTTCATGGGCAACTATTTTTTCCATCCCTTTCAATGGCAGGGTATATTTAATTTGAATATAAATTCTTAGTTTGTCTCACTTTATTTTGAAAAACTGGAAGTGAAATCTATTTGAAATGTTAAAGTTATTTAAATGCATGAAATTTTACATCCATATTTATGTAAATTATAAAACTCTGTGTCTCTAGATTTGATAGAAATGTTAGTTGAATGAGCTTGTGTTTTCATTTTGGTGGTTGTTCTGGAACAGGAATCTGGCTATGCATTTTGATATGATGATTTAAAATCCAATTTGACATGTACTAAAAAATTTCTAGTCAGTAAATCTCTTTGATTTTTTCACTTTTTTCTGAGCCAAAGTTATAAGAATGTTAGCCCTTGTCTCTAAAGTTATTATCATGAAAGTCTTCAAAGTCTTTTTTACCCCTCTAATGTCTGAATAGAAATCAAGTCGAAAAAAGCTATATGCAATTGCCTTTACTACACTATAGAGATATTATTTGGTTGTTTTTCTCTGAAAACATCAAGTAACCATCATACTATGCCATCCAGTCAAATTTTATTTCAAATAGGCTGTCACAGCCCTAAGGTATATAAACTCCTTTTGAAATGCAAACGCTTCATTTTGTAAGGATTCCTTAACTCAAATTGCTTTAGATAATTATTAGATTTTAAATGCAAGCTTCAGGAATATTAAAATATAACACCTTATTTATTAATTGTCAGGTTCACAGAGTATCCATTACCTAACATAATTTCAAAGTGCTGTTTCTAAGATTAAATTTTTAAGATAAATATACCCTAAGGTAATTGACTTTAGGGAATTAAAGCTCATAGATTCGGATATATTGTTAGCATGTTTAAAGAATTTGTATTAAAATTCCTAGAATATGAAGTATTGATTTACTTACTTTGATATAAATATAAACTTAAATATAAATATAAACTATGTTGCCTCTAAATCTTATGTGCAGCTAAATCTAAAGAAAAAGTTTAGAAAAAAATCTAAAGAAAAAGTTTAACTCATTTAGTTTACCTTTAGTTTCACTCAGCATTAGATGAAATGCAAATAGTATATAATAGGCAGGTAAACTGTAGAAAGATATTCACAATATAAACTGTTTTGGAGATTATCTTCCAAATAATGGCTTTGCTTGTATGAAAATATGTTAACTGGACCATATAAGATGTTTTGTATGCTGCTGTCAGTGAAATAAGAATAAACATAAATACGTTTTAACTATGCCTTAGAGTGTCTTGTGCCAGATGATGGTATATTGGGTGGGAAAAAGCATGCCAAAATCTCTGGCTAACCTCCCACGATGCATATTAAGGGGTCATGGATTACATAAACCTAGATGGTCCTTTGTGGGGGGGGACCATGAAGGACGAAGAAGTTCCGAGATCAGTGCTTTCTAGCAATGACTGAGGAAGGAACTGGACTTTGGCCATTTAGGAAGTAGATGAAGCACTCAGCTACTGCTATGCAGATATTGTGGAGTGATCTGTGGGGCACAGGGGAGGGAGTTTTGGAACTCATGAATATTTCATGTTATTTTGTCTAATCAGTGTAATCTTAACAATTATATTACTTTTTAAGACGCTGTGGGTCATATTTAAGTTATTTGACTATCTCACCAGTTGGTTAACAGGGATGAGATAAGCTCTTTCTACTTTTGATTATTTCATGACCTCTAGAGTTTGGTAAGGATGTTAGATAAGGTACTCCAAGGAAACTAAATCTAGCTCAAAAATAGGGGCCACAAAGGAAGCCCAACAAACATAGATATAGTACCTAAGAATTCTCACATAACATGGTGCTTAATCTTGGATGCTTTGCACATAGAAAGACTTCCAATTGTTCTTTGTGGTTTGCACACATTATACCAGGAATTCATCTCTACATGAAACCAAAACCAAAATGCATGCCTTGCAATAAAAGAGTTGCTCCACTTCCAGCTTTACCCACCTCAATGTGGGAATCATTTCAAATTAGAGATTGTAAATCAGAAAGTTTATTTATGATAAATAAGTCTGTTTAGTATGGTAAATTTTAGTAATGTATGGGTCAATGTATGTAAGAAGAGGCCTTTGTTACTTTACATATCACTAAGTGTATGTAACTTCACTGATAACTTGATCTTAATATATCCTCTAAAAAATGTTATTTTCTTTGCATGAGGTAAGTCAGACTTTGACTTTACCTTCAGAGAGTTCCATTGCTCATTTTGACTGCCCACGTCCTAAGAAGTCTCCAGAGGCGGCACCGTGGCAAAGTCAGAAATAGTAAAAAATAAACGCAAAATGTAAGACATCACTATATTTTGTTAATGATGTATATGGTATGTCCACTTTATAAATGCATTATTTATTTAAATTATTAATTTATTAATGCTTTTACAAGGGAGAGACTTAGACACTTAGTCAAAAATACTATTCTTGAACTTTGGAACAATTTCAAATGACATAGCAAAGTTTCATCCTCACAACTCTTTTAGATAAGCCCCGCTGCCCTTGTGACATCACAGTCAAATTTCACAGGGAAGAGCCTAAAAACAGATCATAGGTAGGCTCTGCCTTTTGAAGGCTCACATTATGCCACTTCACATTGATGGCAGAACCACATTAGTCCTTGTTTTCACTAACTGAAAGAAAGCCAAAGAGGATTTTTCACTTTTACAAGGAAAGGCAAGAAGGAAAAGGGGCCTTCAGTGTTTGTTTTGTAGCACGTCCGTTTGGAAGGAGCACGACCCCCAGGCAGCTGGAATGGCTCCGTGAAACTCCTTCCCAGGGAACAACACTCAGCATCATATCACAAGCTGCCACAACTTTGAACTGTGTCTGTGAGTCTCTGTGATTTATCTCCATTTATTTTGCATATCCATTATCTGTGTCCCAAGGTATCAGAGAAGCCTAAGAGAGGTTATTTTTTTGGGTCTGGGAATGCACTTTTTTTTTCCCATATAAATTATTGGTAATTGCTTCTTTGCTTTACCATTTCAGCTTATGAAAATTTCCATAAGAATGCTATACTTTTGTATAGCTGGGGGGAACCTGTATTTGGGAGCATGTTGGGGATCGAGAAGGGCAAGAGGAGGGGGTTAGAAATGGATTATTGACATGCTGAAGAACAAGTAAATGAAATTAAACTAAATTAAGCTAGATTGTTTAATTAGATTTCATGGAGAAATAAATACTAAAACATGTATTTTCAGTCCTAATTAAGGATTTCCTTAAATACTGATCAAAAAAGTGTTAACTGACAGAAGAGAAGATCAGATCATCTAGATCAGCATACCTTTGAGATAATAGCAAAGCATGGTGACATGGTTTCCATTGCTGGAATCGATCAATGGTCTACAGGGCAAATTAGGATTTGCTCTGTACATATTTAATAAATTTAGATCCGCTTTCTACATTACACACAGTTCCTGTTTATTGAACAGTTTCATTACCAAAACATTTAAACCATAATCCATATGCAAGTCTTTTTTGGGGGGGGAGGGAGGGTAGAGGGCAAGGGAGAGAATTTCCCAAGCAAACTCTGTGCTGAGTGTGGATCCCAATCCCAGGACCCCCAAGATTATGACCTGAACAGAAACCAAGAATTGGACGCCGAACTGACTACACCACTGTGGTGTCCCATAATCCATATGTAATTGTAAGGGGTTAGCTGTATGTATAATTATGAAGTCCTGGAAATGATTATACCTCAAACACAATAAACTTTAAAACTCTCTACAGGACATACACAGAAAACAAAAGAAAGCAAATTCCAGAAGCCCCCTATTATAGGGTGAATTGATACGACATCAGTGAAGGAACGGTGGGCATCAAGATTTACAATCGATAGTTGCAAAGAGCAACACCAGAATAGATATTCTCTCTACCGACTAAAAGACTGATTCAATGGTTACAAAGGGGCAGAAAATAAAGCAGCTTATAGAACTTTCAGGGTAGGTGTTAAAAAGAAAATATTTTTATTTTAAATATGTGATTACAGTCATGTGTGTCTGAATATATATAACATGCATGTAGGTGTGTGTATGTTATGTATATATAGAGAGAGGGAGAGAGAGCATAACTGTATTAAATAAGAAGATAAAATAATTCTTTGGGGGGCACCTGGGTGGCTCAGTGGGTTAAAGCCTCTGCCTTCAGCTCAAGTCATGATTCCAGGATACTGGGATCGAGCCCCGAATCGGGCTCTCTGCTCAGCTGGGAGCCTGCTTCCTCCTCTCTCTCTGCCTGCCTCTCTGCCTACTTCTGATCTCTGTCAAATAAATAAAAAAAAAAAGAAAAAGAAAAAAGAAAAATAATTCTTTAGCATAGCACTGAGGAGATGTCATCCTAAATACTTGTACCTTATAAAATGCACGAGGTTTATACCTTCAACTCACTTTCAGCGTGTTTCCATAAATATTATCAGCTGTTAAAGCATTTAGTTAGTGAAAATGAGACAGAAGATTTTGATGGGAAATATGACATGATTCATTGGACAGTTGGAGAAGATGAGTAAGACAGCCAGTTCATCATGGTACTGTTTTAGGTAATTCAAAGAGCGGTGTAGATTTAAACAATGGTGACAAAGCTGACAGATTATGAAATTAAAGTCTGCAAGCCAATTAAATATAATGACAGGTGATGTTTACATGATATACATAGCTAGCTTTAAAAAGTAGTGCTAGTGGATGCTGTCTAGTCACACTATAGTTGCACACAGACATTTATCACTAAATCTAATGACTACTTTTATTGATAGTTAACTCACTCTTTTTTTCTTTTTCTCTCATTAGTTTAGCATACTGTGTCAAGGGACATCTAGGTAACAGAAAGCCATAGTATCAAACTGTATTAACTTATTCATTCTTTAAACAAACCTTTAAGTATTGGGTCTCTGGCACTGTGTGATGAACTAGAGTTATAACTAAAGATGAGTAGGGGGCCTAATCTCAAGGTGCTTATAGCAGAGTGTGGGATAAAGACGAGTAAACAGGCAACTCCAATATAACATGTCAGGTACTATGATAGAGGGTATATACAGTCCCATGGAAGAAGAACTGAATGGCACCTAACACACGTCCTTGGACAATCAGCATTTATGGGGAGAGATGAAAAATAAAGTAAGAGGGAGCCAGGTAAAGAGGAAGATGCTGTCTGTATGTGTACTTTCCTCAGCATTATGGCTGAGCAGGTGTTCTGAATAAGCTTTCCATTGTAGGACCCTGGGAAAGTGCATACTCTTTCTATCAGAGATTTAGAAATATGGAGGAAATAATGGAATTGGGTGATTATTACTCTGTTCAGCTAATGCTCTTATAAAAAAGCAAATAAAGGCAGAGAATGATGGTCAATTAAAAAGCAAGTATAAAATTTAAAGACCTCCATGGTAGCTTATATGGGGGCATTCACCTCCTGCCACAAAGAGTAGAGAAAGCTCCAAAGAAGGTTGAACTCTCAACTAAGGTAGATCTGCCATGGCAAGGTCAACACCCTGTTTGTGGGAAAAAAACAAAACAAAACAAAACAAAAAAAAACCCAGGATGTTGATACATGTGTTAATGAGTTGAAATTCTTGAATCTAGTTTTTTTCTGAGGTCTGTGAGCCTGTGGAAATAGCCCACTCTGTACTAAAGGCTGGAGCTCTGCCATTGCTTGAAGATGATACAGATATCTCTCACCTGCAAAATAACATGCATGCCATCAAGATCTGCACATGTGTGGACAACCCTCAGGTGAGGTCACAGTGTAATCCAGCTGGGGATGTGCTGCCTCTGCTGGAGGAAAGGGACCATAGCATAGCCCTAAGGAACTGCAGGATATCAATAGTTTGTACTGTCGAGGGCTGTGAGAGTAAGGACAGGACTGACTTCTGATGGCACAGGACGAAGAGAGATTTAACTTAATTCTGAGTAAAAAAGGCAAGTTATTGATATGAGGACCCTTTTCAGATGTAAGATTTAATATCCCAGTAATTATCCTGGGAAACTATGCAAACACACTGCCAACATATCCTATAGAAGCATGGAAAAATCATGATCTGTATTAAAGTAAGATAATAATGCCAGTTTTGGTGTGACACTATAGACTTGGGATTAAAGGCAAGCAGAGGTGAGCATGTTGGCATGAATGTATTAGGAGTGCATATGTTATGTAAGGTGGGAAAATCCCTAAAGGCTACATTTCACTATTCATCCTGGAGGAGACATCACTTTGCAAAGCAATGAAGAGTTAGCACTGAGAAGGCCACCAGCATGACTAAGTTCCGTTCTAGGTCGGGGGTGACAAAAGACAATTCCTTGAAAGTCTGGGCTTCCAAATAGCAAGGAGGAAGATAGTATCCTCCCCCAAAAGAGGCCTGGTAATAACATTTAACTGTGGAAGCAGTTACTGCAATAAGATGCAATGTCAAAAAGACAGGCAAAGATATTTGACTTACAAAGAATTATAGAGCTATAGGGAGTGGTTAACGGTACATGTCATCCCTCAAGCACCAAGCAAGGACCTTGCTCATGTGCCCATTGTGCTCAAGCAAGAACGTAAGAGAGCTCATCTTCCCTTCAAGAAGTGAACATGTGGACTATGAACAGTAAATAAGAAAGTGGGGGGATTATTGGGGGCAGGAACCTAGCTTCTCAAACCTTAGGTAGTGTGAAATAGGCCCTACTTCTACACAGGTGAGTCTCCTTTCTCAGGATTTAATTTTGAGGGCCATTGGGGTGGCTCAGTAGGTTAAGTGTCTGTCTCCAGTTCAGGTCCTGATACCTGAGTACTGGGGTGGAGTCCAACATCAGGTTCCCGGCTCAGTGGGGAGTCTGCTTCTCCCCTTCCCTCTGCCACTACCCCTGCTCCTTCACTCTTTCTCTCCCTGTTAAATAAATAAATAAAATATTTAAAAAAAGAATTTGATGTTTCAGTGCTTGACATTTCAGCACCAGGTGATATTATAAAATTACACCATGGAAAATGACATAAAGTTTATTATGGAGGATGATGATAAGTTTTGGATAATAAAATGAAGGAATAAGTGGCAGTTCCAAATTGAGGGCATCAGGAGACCACCTAATATTTCACTGATCTATAATCAGCAGGTGAACCCTGTAAAGACAGTTCAGATAAATCAGATGTAATTTCCAGAGATGCTCTGGAAATAATGCTTTTTGCAATCATCCAAAGATTCCACTTGGGGGAAATTTTATTAGGATGAGATTTTATTTTCCCTTTTTCTTTTCTAAGAGATGGGTAGTTATGCACTTAAACTCCATGACAAAAATAGCTGCAAGCTAGAATGATAAAAGAAGCTTTGTTATAAGACATACTATTAGCAAGCAATTTATCTTTGTCTTTCACATCTGTCTCTTCAGAACAGAATGAAGCAAGCTTTTTTCCTCATTTATTTCTTCTACGTACAAGGTCTTGAAAGGCCTAATGCCCTCACTGCACTAATCTTCATCCAGGAGAAAACTGATGCAATCTTTGGGTTGAAACCCTCACCAGTGGCTGACAGCAAAACAAAGAGATAGTCTTTGTGTTGTAAAACGGTGGGATATAAAACCCAGGGAAACAGAGAAGAGACGGAGAAGGTAGTGCTAGAAAGTGGGTTCCCTAACACCATTTAAGAGAGACTGAGGGGTGTCAAGGGGAAATAAACAAAAAGCAATTTTACACTATCATCTCTAGTGCATGAATATCCTTAATCATGTAATCTAGTAATGGACTATTTCTATTTGATCTTGAAAGAGTTAAGGGCATTACTAAAAGGATATAAATATAAATTTTATAATCTAGAGCATTATAGAGGCATCTGGGTGGCTCAATTTGTTAAGTGTCTGCCTTCAGCTCGGGTCATGATCCCAGGGTCCTGGAATCGAACTCCACATCAGCTCAGTGCTCTTTGGGGAGCTCCTTCTCTCTCTCCCTTTGCCTGCCACGCCCCCTGCTTATGTTCTATGTCTCTCTGTGTCCAATAAATGAGTAAAATCTTTTTAAAAATATTAGAGCATTATATAGTAAGCTGCTCTCAAACTAACCAATATTGGCTAGAACATCAGGAAAGTTTAAGTGTTGGCCTGATTTGGATTTTTTTTTCACTCAAAATGCTGGTTCTGCTTCTATTTGAGTTGCATACATATTGTAACCTTGTCTGAATTACTTTTTTTAAAAAAATATTTTATTTATTTATTTGACAGAGAGAGACACGGCGAGAGAGAACACAAGCAGAGGGAGTGGGAGAAGGAGAAGCAGGACTCCTGCCAAGCAGGGAGCTGGATGTGGGGCTCCATCCCAGGACCTTGGGATCATGACCTGAGCAGAAGGCAGACACTTAATGACCCAGCAACCTAGGCGCCCCTGTCTGAATTACTTCTTGATAGTACACGTGGTTAGAGTAATATCTTAATCTCTTATAGTTACTCAAGGTATGTCTCAATATCAATATAATTTAAAATCTCCATGTATTTTTTTCTGTATTATTCTGGCTTTTTTGTTGCTACTGACTGATATGCCTCAAAAATTCATTCAAATGATGAGAGGAAACAGTCATGATGCTTTTCTAATATGAGTGCTCTGACCTGCTCCATGCAAAGTGCTTGTGCCTATAAATACTTTTCAAAATTTTATCTGAGACTTTGATAATAGAACTCTAAAACCTGTGTTCCCCAAAAAAGAGAGTTTGAGACAAAGGTTTATATGGGAAAGGATCAAAGGGAACTGAA
The DNA here is from genome assembly GCF_002288905.1 of Enhydra lutris kenyoni. Lineage (NCBI taxonomy): Eukaryota > Metazoa > Chordata > Mammalia > Carnivora > Mustelidae > Enhydra > Enhydra lutris. The sequence continues at coordinate 54,193,332 of NW_019154087.1, read as the reverse complement.
ATGAAGGAGGCAAGAGAAGAGAAACAGGAAAAGTCATTAGGAAGATGTGTAATTGATTTGGCCATCGCTGTACTGATCCAATGATAGGCCAGCATAATTGGTTCCAGTCTCCATTTCACTCTTCCTACAACTCAATTTTCATACAATTTGCTTCCTTTCTGTGCAGTGCTTTCTCCCCTTCCATTCTGTAGTTGTCTAACTCCTCTACTTCTACATAGTCATTCATCTGAATGCCATTTCCCAGGGAGGAGTTCTTGGACTTCCTTACAGCTCTTTCTACCCACTATTGACACCTTCATTGCAACTATTTTGTTTCTCTGTAGCACTTGTCACACTTGTAATTGCTTTGCAATTATTGGTTTCACGTTAACCTTTCTTAATAGGTGGAAAGTTGGCACCATACTTCTTGTATGTGCTACAATTAGCACAGTTCTTGGTACATATCAGTATTCAGTATAGTTTAGAGGGAACTTTTTAAGTGATAGAATGGATGAATGACAAAGTAGCATTTTATATCCATTATTTGTGAGTTGAGCTAACATCCTAAATACAAATGAATGAGACTGTAAAAGGTGAGATTGTTAAATGTGGTTCTTAATAAGATGCAGTCTTATATAGTCATAGTAGGTGGCCATCTATATAAATAGCATCTATAATGAGATAGTTTTATATCCCTCATCAAATTTCACTTGCATTTTCCATTGACTATTTTATTTCTCATGATATGTCCATCTATGGCAGTGTGTCTAATAAACTATAAAAGATGATTTCCATTGTGGTGCTAAACTCATTGAATATAAGATGTTCTGTTCACTGGTTTTAGTGATGTCTGCTTCCATGGCCTGCTACATTTTTATTTTAAGTTCAAATTTCTATGATAATAGGTTCCTGCAAAGAAAGCTAGTAACTTTTTTTTTTTTTAACCTTGTGCATGTGAAAGCTTAAGTCTAGATATGGGCAAATATTCTGAAGATATTGAAGTCCTGCCATTATAAGGTTTGATTTACCTGTGTAATTCCATTTGCAATCAATGTGAATAAACTGGCATCTTCTTAAGTCTGCCTATCAATAAGATATGATGTTATTTAAAATTAATAAAAATGAGTGGATTTCAAGTCTTCTTTATTTAATAATGTAATATTTGTCATATGTTTAATAGGACAAAGAGTAAATGTCTTTTTGGTGAACAAAAATGAAGCAATAAATGTATTTCTTATAATTGAAATATCGACATGAATGGATTAATTATCTAACAGAATTCCTTTCAAGTGTTTAAGATTAAGATTAATTACAGAGAGTCTTCCAACTCTGTTGAGTGTCACGGATCTACAGAGATTTCTCATATATTCTAATTTTCTTGACCTAATGCTAGAGTTCTGATTCAGTATGAACGGAATAGATCTTAAGACTGTATTTTAAAACATTTTGAAAAAAGTTCTAATTACCAGCCAGAGTTGTGGTCCTTGATTTAATACTTACACATTCAATTAGACCATATAATATATTCATGCTAGCAATATTTTCATAAGAATATAAAGAAGAGAGATATGCCAGTTTGTTATTATGAATAATTATCATCACATAAACCCCTCAGTTGTTTTAGTGAAGGAGCTAATACTCTCCAGACCTGATTATCTCTGTGGACAAAAGTACTGGAAATTTGGTGTCTAGTTACACAATTAGCTTTTTCTGAATTTACATAATAATTACTTTTCTAGGGCCTGTACTTCTGTTTGAGGAGTAGTGAAAGATTATGTCAGTTTCAAGTGTCAAATTTTAAATATAGCTTACATCCTTTATACTCAGTGAAATTATTTTAGTATTTTTCTTAAAAATTCCACAATATTGGCACATTCTAAGAGCTGCCCACTCAGTGCATATTTTATTTCAGAAATACGTATTGTGTGATTTTTAGAAAATAAATGTGCTAGAAATGATATGACTAACATATTTATTTACAATGTTATTGTGTATTCTTTCTGGGGCTTTTCACCTGTTGATTTTTAGGAAAACTTCCATTCTGTACCAAGTGCAGCTAAATAATGAGGAAATCTTGGAGGAAGTAGGAAAACAAACCTAGAGAGGTTTACTTTATAATGGCTTTCACTCTGTAAATGCTTTTCATAATTTATGATTGTATCCACTTATTCTCCAGTATTTAGTATTCATTAATATGGTAGGGAAATTTTATTCCAGGACTGTATAAAGAAACCTTGGTCCTTGTCAGTTCTCCTGGGTAATTGTTAGCATAAGCAATGGATGGTGATGGATGGGCTCACAGGAACCACTAAACAAGAGCCCTAGGAGTCTTCTGTTTCCCAGATCCTCCCTGACCTGGATCCTGCCTGCTGTCTTCCTGATACCTACCACAACCTGGGATAAAATAGATCCTCAATAAATATTTAATGGAATAATATATATATTATTTATATAAATAATTTATAAATTATCATTTATAATTTATAATAAATATTTAATGGAATAATATATATAGGATTTATTTATTTATTTATTTATTTATGCAAAGGGATGTGAAGACACAGGAACAGGTATTCCTACAAGGCTGGTCTGGCTTTAGAAGTAGCCAAATTGGGACGCCTGTGTGGCTCAGTGGTTTAAGCCGCTGCCTTCAGCTCAGGTCATGATCCCAGCATCCTGGGATCGAGTCCCACATCGGGCTCCTTGCTCAGCAGGGAGCCTGCTTCTTCCTCTGCCTCTGCCTGCCACTCTATCTGCTTGTGCTCACTCTCCCTCTCTCTCTCTCTCTGACAAATAAATAAATAAAATCTTTAAAAAAAAAAAAAAAATGAAGTAGCCAAATTATGTGGTGCTTTTGTGGTATGATTTCTGGAGAAGCCAGAAAACTTATTCTCCTTTTTCTTCCTCTTGCCTTTCCAGGGTTAACATAATGTAGTTGCTGAGTATACAAATGCTGAAGAAAGTGGGTTCAAATTGTAACTCAGCCATTACCTAGATATAGAAAGAATCTTCAACAAATTATTTAATCTCTCTGTGCCTTTATTTCCTCATAGGTTAATCACATCTTGAAAATGTGAATACGGAAAGTACCTACCTCATAGAACTGTTAGGAGGTTGACAGGAATTAGCACAATTAATACATGTAAAGTGTTTAGAATAATGCAGGTCACATGAAGAGCTCAGTAAGAGTCCGTTGTTATTTTTCTCCCCTAAACCTTTGGGACTTACTGGCTAATCCTTGCTTTAAATTTCCCCTCTATTTAAACACAAATGAACCATTGTATGGTTTGGCTTACCAAAATTTATCAGTCATTTACACTTTAATGCAAATACAGAAAACTTCCTGGGAGTAGTAGTTGAGGAGGGGTGAATTAGAGAAAGGAAACATTAGGCAACCCTTTGAGAGATCAGTTAGTTCATGGATTTCAGCAAAGAACAAGCAACACTGAGATCACAGATGTCAAAGTGTCAAAGGAAACCAGAATCCCATATAATATGTTTGCCCTGGGCCAACATATTGTAAGAAGTAACAATATAGACCCATGGCCACTTCACTTAAGTATCAATGGCAAGAGAGAGCAGTGCTGGTTTTCCCAGTCTCCTGTGCACTGGATAGCTTTCTCCAACATGTTAGTTTCTACAATTCCATATGCTGAGAAAACTTAGTTATAGCTCTACTGAAAGAAGAAAGACCCAGCACGGACTATTGTTTTCTCTCTTGTTGAAGTAGTGGCCTAAAAGCATACTTGATTTTAGGGACCTCATGGTTCCCTACCTACTCTCACTGAAAATTCAGGTTTTAGAGTGAAAGAAAATTGGTAGATAAATAAGATTTAAACAGGTGTTTTTTTTTTAATATGCAGAATTTGCTGTAGTACAGATATTCTTATATTTTCACAAATTAAGTGGTAACTCATAAAGATTTAATCGAAGTCTAAGATATTAAAACTAATATGTGAGAACATTGGGAATATTTTATCTCTTGATAAAACTGTCATTTATTTACTTAACTGAGTTCAGGAAGTCCACATTTTTATAAGGACAATGCTCAGAATTTGACAGTTTTCCTATTCAAGCTGTTCTTTTTTTTTTTTAAATCTATAGAAGATTTAGCAGTTGGATTACTATAAAATCCACAACACTACCAGTTTCTTGAAAATACAAGCTTACCCATGGTTTTCATCTGATTTGAATAGTAATACTTTTTGTGACATTTGAAAGAAAGACAATAACCCCTTTTACTTTCATTCTCTAATTTTCAGTACAATGGAAGGATAAACATAGGTATCATGCAGGTAGATATTTAATGTTCAAGTTATAACTAAAACATTAAAAAACAAACAAACAAACAAACCTTGCCTGGAGAACATGTCTTCAATTTGCAGTTAAAAGGACTTTTTCTTCCAAATTAAATTTCTGGCCCTTTGTTGGGAGACCCATTTCCATGACTCTCTCTTATTTCTCCACATCTTTTGAGCAAGACGCTTTAGCAGATTTGTTCACTTCCTTCCCGACTAGTTTTTTCAATTGTGTTAGAATAACAAACAGCTTTGTTTCCTGGCTAAGATAACAAAGATAATGTCCCCTGTGGGGCAAAGGTTGGTCAGATGTGCTAGAATTCCCTTATCAGTTTGGGGCCTTCCTTAGCTATAACAGAAACCCATTGTGTGAGCAGCAACTACTTGGGTTGCTCTGTCCCACTTCCATGGGACTCAGGGATGCGAGAGGAAGGAGAATCGCGGTGAACATGAAGTTGATACCACCTGCTAGGCTATCAGTGGTTTTGCATCTTCTGCCAGGATCTGTGAAACTATGGCAGATAACTTGTTAGATTGCACAGTTCCTGATTTGGTAGTTTCTGAAAAGAGAAAAGAAAAAGAAAAGTTCTGCATACACGCAAGATTCTTTTCCTGGCATTTGGATGAAATTTTCCTTCTGAGTTTTTCTCTGAAAATCAGTGTTTTTTGCTTTGAGGAGTGCCAGGGTAGAAAACACCCATCAGGGTATCTGTGAGGAAAAAAATAATTAGGAAAAAAATGCATAAAAATTATATTCAAAGATGTGATCTTGCCACATAAAGTGTGGCTTACACACACATATATATATATATATTTTTTTTTTTCATACAAAATCATACACCTGTATATCTTCCTATTTAGATCCACTCTGGGTGGAACAGCACATCCCTATTGGACAAAAATCTCAAACATCCTTTCAGATTCTTCCCCTACCTTCCTTGTTCTTTCTCTTTGATGACACCAGTCCCTTGTAGAATCTTGTAGAAACGGTACACTTCCAATGCCATTTTTTTTTAAAGATTTTATTTATTGGGGCGCCTGGATGGCTCAGTGGGTTAAAGCCTCTGCCTTCGGTTCAGGTCATGATCCCAGGGTCCTGGGATGGAGCCCCGCATCAGGCTCTCTGCTCAGCAGGGAGCCTGCTTCCTCCTCTCTCTCTGCCTGCCTCTCTGCCTACTTGTGATCTCTGTCTGTCAAATAAAGAAATAAAATCTTTAAAAAAAAAAAAGATTTTATTTATTTATTTGAGAGAGAGCGAGCACAAGTAGTGGGAGGTGTAGAGGGGAAAGGAGAAGCAGGCTCCCAACTGAGCAGGGATCCCAATGTGAGACTAGATCCCAGGACTCCAAGATCATGACCCTAGCTGAAGGCAAACACTTAACTGACTGAGCCACCCAGGTTTGTTTAAAATCTCAAATCCGAAGTTGTAGAATCGGGCTTCTGGAATGGTTAGCAAGATGAAGTGAGTGAAATTTATGGGGTAAGTCTTGACCAAAGAGAAATGTGACACGTAAGAGTAAAAAGTAAGTGCTCTTTTTTTTTTTTCTCCTTTCAAGGTATGAATCTTTTTGCAGCCCTTCCAACAAAGTCCCTTGGACTGAAATGCATGCAAGTGCTGAGTCACCTATGGTATAGTGATAATGCAGCTTGTAAAGTTGTAATCCACACATGATATATTGATAAAGCAGCTTGTAAAGCAGTAACCAGTGTAGTAACACATCACTTCTCTTTGTACCTTTCCTGGCCTCATTTCCTTTTCCTCTTATCTTCACTGCCTTGGTCTTGTAATTCCCAGATAAAGAATTAACATTCCAATCCATTCTTAGGCACATTTTTCTAGAGAATTCTAAGACACCAAATGTGTTCTCTAACCTAAGTGAAACTACAAGCACATTTAGGCTTGTGGAAAGCAAGATCCAAAAATATGAACATCAGAGAGACAAGAGTTCCTTCTTATGCCTAAATGTATTAATACCCACTACCCATGTTCTGGTTTCATATCTAGAGACCTTTCAGTGAAGGCAAGACCAAACCTTTCCCCAGTAAAGTATAGTATTCTTCAATTATCACCTCAAGATAACATTACTGAAAATTTCAAGATAAGAAAGTATATGCAAAAAATATACATATGGAGTAGCCATAATTGTGAGGAAAGATTTGTTAGGAGATAGAAGAGTTTGTGTCAGAAATGGACTTGGCTTGCTCCTCAGTTTTTCTGCAGTTTGGAGTGTTTATTTTCAGCATTCATCTAGGAACATATATTTCAAACAAACATATTGGTATACTTTGGGATAAATTGGCAAGATAGAAGGAGGTTTTTCCAAAAATAATAACAACCCAATATGCTATACTTTTCTATTTCATTGCAATGCATGCAGCCGGCGGGGGGGTGGGGGGGTGTAATATTTGCACATCTGTAATCTCATGCTAGGTAACTTTACATAAATTAACATGTAACTTTTATGATGCTGCCTTGACAATTGTATAAATATGTTCAATGAAGGCAGCAGCCAAGGTCAACAGATCAAACTTATTTGTGGAGCATAACAAATGGCATGGAGGACATGGGAGTTAGGAGAAGGGAGTTGGGGGAAATTGGAAGGGGAGGTGAACAATGAGAGACTATGGACTCTGAAAAACAATCTGAAGGGTTTGAAGAGGTGGGGGGGTGGGAGGTTGGGGGAACCAGGTGGTGGGTATTAGAGAGGGGACGGGATTGCATGGAGCACTGCGTGTGGTACAAAAACAATGAATACTGTTACGCTGAAAATAAATTAAAAAAAAATGATAAAAAAAAACTATCTTGTTCACTAATTTTACTATAAAGCAGATGTAAAAGTTTCCACTGGCTTCAGAACAGAGATGAAATTCCTTAATCTAGTGTTACAAGTCTCTTTAGGATCTGATGGCTCCCCATGTCTCTAGCGCCATCTCATACTACACTCTTTATTCCTACCAAGTTCTATTCCCACCACAGCCCAGCCAAGTTCACCATTTTCTGATTTCTTTTCCTGGAGTGAATTTTTATTGTCTTTATTTCCAACTAACTCTTGCACATCCATTAAATTTCAGCTTAAAGAGAACTACCTACAGATTAGTTTTGCTTTCCCCTCTGCCTTTCTATCTTACATCCACCAGCTGGATTCTTAGAGCACTCTGAACTTCTATTCAAGAGTGTATGTTAGTTTAGTACTAGTGTTAGGTAGGGAAATTATGAACATAACGTGTTTAGAGACTGTCATCTCCCAAATTACCTATTTCAGCAAGATTAGTTCTGAGTCTTTTGTGATACAGAGGAGCAAAAGCAGTTCCCAGTGGTACTTTGGAGGATGGTGGTAGCCTGGAAATAGGGGAAAGGTAGTAGATTCAGCTTCCCCTTATGTCCATTACCAGCATGCTTCCAGGTTAATGTGATTGCCATTCTGACATCCTTGTTTAGCAGAATGCCGCTTCCCAACAGCACATGGGAGAAGAATGAGACACAAACAAATCACTGCAAGAGAAAGGGAGCAGGGCTCACAGCTGAAAGGACTGCTGCCCCAAACAATTCCTCAGTCTCCTCAGTCTCTTACTTATTAGGTATGAGATAACAATCAACAAAGGAGTTGAAGAAGATTAACCAGATGCCTTGTAGATAAGCAAGAAGGAATGTGAGTTATAGATAAGTGAGAAGAAAAGCAAGAAATGCCTGATCAAGCAGTATAGAATTTGTGGTTGCGTAAACACATTTAAAGGGATCATCTAATTAATTACAGGTGCTCTCTGCTAAGGGGCGATAACAGAAAACAGAAGCCGGCAGTGTTCCACCCTGAGCGGGCTGCTTGGCTTCAAGGACCTGTAGCATCCTCTCCCCCAGAGGCCTGTTGCTAGTACATGTTTTTCTTAAGGCTATATTTAAGCATGTTTGTTGACTAGTATAATTTCTCATGGGTTACATTTCAAGCAATACATTGTTCTGAGGGATGGTTACAGTAGAAGTTCTAGGTTCAATATTGGCAGAAGACATTTAAACATGTGAGAAAGGAAAGTTAAATATTCGAGCATCCAGCAATAAGGAAAGTTCAAGTCAGTTTATAACACAGATAAAAGAGAAAAAAAGAGCTTTGATTAGAGAAGATATTTCCGACACATGGGCTTCAGGAAAATTATGTGTGGAGGTCCTAATGAAAATATAATGAAATATAATGAAAATATGTTCAGAGACAAAGAAACTTATATAGAGGGCTGAAGATGAAAATCAACAATTCTTGACTGTATCTTTTCCACCAAAAATCTAACTGATTTTATTTTATTTCTTTTGCTGGTTATGTTCAAACATCTAAAAACATAGGCAAATTCAGTTGCTTTAGAATTATATTTCTTGTAAGCTATTTAGATAATCCACAAAATTGAGAATTTTATTAAAAATTCAGCAGGTTATTATGACTTTTACTTTTTTTTTTTCCCTCAGAGTAGCTATCGGGGATATATCTTGCTAACTAGAATCATATCCTTAACTGCTATTTGCGAAGGTTATTGTATAAGATTATACTTCTTTCACTGTCACCTGCTTCTACACACACACACACACACACACACACACACACACTTTTTTTTTTCCCTTGGGTGGAAGAGGGAGAACCTGAGATCCACCTTTACTCTCCTGTTGCTACTTAAAAATTATATTTAATATCAGAGAAAAGAAGGAAATCTTAGTATATGTGCTGCTGAAGCGAGCACGAAAAGAAGGAAATCTTAAATCAAGAATTATATAATAGAGCTGTTGGATGGCTCTCTTAAAAAATGACAATGTCGGGAAAATCAAACAGAGCTGAAAAACTGTATTGCATTAATGGAGAATAAGGAGACATAACAACTTTAGGCAATATGTGCTTCTTGTTGAATACTAGATTTTAGAAAATAAAACTATAAAGAGGGGCGCCTGGGTGGCTCAGTGGGTTAAGCCTCTGCCTTTGGCTTAGGTCATGATCCCAGGGTCCTGGGATCAAGCCCCACATCGGGCTCTCTGCTCAGCAGGGAGCCTGCTTCCCCTTCTCTGCCTACTTGTGATCTCTCTCTCTCTCTGTCAAATAAATAAATAAAATCGTTAAAAAAAATCTATAAAGAAAATTACTTGAGCAATTAGAGAAATTTTAATTTGAGATTGTGTGAATATTAAGCATTGGCATTATATTAGTGTTAAATTTTCTGAAGTGATGCATATAATTTTGTTATGTAGAACACCTTACTTCTTAAGAGATGCATACTGAAATATTTAGTGGTGAAGTGTCATGAGGACTATTAGTAAGCACCTTTGAGAAGGCATGATCCAGTCATTATTGTTTAACTCTGAAGTAATAAGAACCATAGAGTTCAGAGAAAAAAACCCTCACAAGTAACGATTAAACCCACGTTGGTTCAAATTCCATATCTAGCACTTTGTGCTCAGAAGGTTGTCACAAAGTTTCTGAAACAACTGCCTTAGTTGGGAAGTGAGAATAATATCTACCTCTCTAGTGGTCATAAGAGTAAGTGAAAACTGTATGTGAAATCACTTTGCAAAAGCAAAGTGTTAGGTTAATTCTTCATCGTGCCTTTTTCCCTTTGCTTCCTTATTATCATTATTATCATCACCATTTACAATTTGCTCCCATTAAGCTTAGCTAAAATGAACTCAGTCAAAGACCTAGGGTGAAAGACCTGGAATGAATAACTGCAAGAAATGTTTGTGTGCCCCTCTGACTGTGAAGAAGGCAGAAATAATAAATAATCACACCACTGCAGTTTGTGAATCACACTCAGTCATCTGTTATATACTGGTTTTTTTTTTTTTTTTTTGCCTCTAGTGTTGATTAATGACTCTGTAAGGGTATGGTGAATGATAATTAAGATCATAACTGAAGCATGATGACTTTTCCTGAAATTTAAAGGGATTAGGAAACACTGACAATTGTTCACAACTATAAAATAAGAGATTATCTTAATGATAAATGAGAAAATCCACACTTTAAAAATAAAAGGCAAAGAAGAATTAACAAATTAACTTCCCAAGATCACTTCCAAAGCTTTTTTTCAAAATTCTGTAAAAGTCAGCATAGTCTACACGCAAAACAAAACAAAAAACAAAACCAAAATAAAAAACAAACAAACAAACCAAAAAAAAACAACCTAGAACTAGCTACATGTATTTAGAATGTAATCTGATGAAGACCAACATGGCATTTTCAAAGGAAACCAGGGGACTATAGTTTGTTATTGGCTAGAATGGCAGATTGCAGACTTGAGCAATGGATAATTTGGCTCTACAATGTCAACTGCAAGTCAAGTGTGGCCCTATAATACCGTTCCTAGATGAGTCATTTTTATGACTTTCACAAGTGATCTGATTGACAGAGTGGGGAGTAATTCTGTTAAACTCAGATGACGAAGATTTATGAGAGATCATGCATCTGAGAGAGAAAATTATTAAAATGATCTGAAACTAAATGAAAGACTAGGGAGCAAGGCCCTCTATCATCTGTTTTCCTTTCCCTTCTCTAAAGCTTTGTGGGGGCTTGGGGGGAGAAGCAGGGACTACTCAGAAAGGAGGACAGGCTTAAAGAGCAGTAGTGTGGCACTACCTACCTCTTGGTAATTTAAAGATTATTTCCTCCCCACCAGTAAAGACCTAGATATTTCATTCTTACACTTTTAGTTCAGCATCATTTATGCCAGACAATGAACAGGGCAATATAGATACAAATTAAATAAAACCAGTTACTATTATATTAGAGTAAGAAAGACAAATGTGTAACAAATAAATGCAAGACAGTGGGATACATACAGTGTGGTTATGGAAAGCACTTAGATTTTAGAGGGTAGGAAATCAACTTTTTCATCAGGTAGAGTCAGAGATAAAGGAAGGAATCACTAAGAGATAATTCAGTATTTTTAGAAGAATAAAATAAGTTTATTTCACTGACTTGTTGAAGGTGATGGTACTCTCTAGGCAAGGAAAATAAATGGACTGGAATGAAGGTTTGCATACATTGTGTCCAAATCAAGAACCCAGGGTGGCTCTTGGTAATTCTATCTAAAGGAAAGAAGAAGTGAGGCTGCAGAGGAATTCTGGAGGCAGATAAAGATAACTAATTGAGGTAGGAAAGGAACATGATGTATAAATAGGTAATGTCATATTCAATATTAAAAACAAAACATACAAAGTTGTGAAAGTTGATTATTTTGTATAATAAGATTATTTAAACTTATCTGAATATCACACAATCAGGATTTTCCTCAGATTTTTTATAGACTAATCTAATACAATGTCCTTTTTTTTTTTTTTTTTTTTTTAAAGCTCCTCTACATGTGTCCATACTGTATTTGGTCCTTCCATTACTTTTAAATAATCTCCAAAACATTGACTGTATTATGAATACTCCAGAAACAAAAAGGATAGGGAAGTCTATAAACACAAGTAATCAACTAACATATTTGGTCAAATGACTTTTTTTGAGTGTAATTTATGCCCAAATAATGTTTTGGACTTCAAGAGAAATGTAAAGTGCTAAATTGGTCACAAAATGGTATTTATTGAGTAGAATAGTCATGTAGAAGTCCATGTAATTAATGTAGATTTCTAAAGAATTTATATTTTATGTTTATAGAGTGGCTAATGTATCAGCAATTTGAACAATAAAGACTCACATAATGTATTTTCTTTTTTTTTCTGGAACTAGACTGATTCTGTAGGGAATTGGAAGCTATTTCCTGGGAGAAGTCATAGCATAGAATCAATAGCAGTCTCTTCTGTCTTCCTTGCATGGAGAAAAAATGAGATTGAAAGTTTAATGAAATACCCTGGTCAAATGCTTGACTATAGCCTGAGATGTGTTTTTTATGACAAAGAATTTTCAGATTAAAGCATTATCAAAAAAATATTTGTTCTACAAATATGACCCTTCCTGTGAATTTACTCTTGTGATATTTCTATTTATTGTCATGGTCTAGTAATTTTAAGAGATCTGTATATGCAAGGAAAAAAAAGAGAGATCTGTACATGCAAGAGAAAGTAATCATGAAGAGTACCTTCTAAAAAAAGAGTACCTTCTAAAAGAGTACCTGTATTTAAAGTAGTAGCAAATGAAAACTTTATACATTTGGATTATACTAATATGTATTTCATATTGGGAAAGGGGATTTTTACAGTTACACATACAAATGTGCATCAACAGCACACAATCTGTACTTTTATAAAATTATTTTATATACCTCCTGGATGTTGAATGGTATTTACAAACACATAAAAACAAAAATAATAACAATTAAGTTACAAAAATTCCCAATATTGAGTCATTGATTCTACTTTTGATTACTCAGGATTGGCTTCAAAAGAATTTGTGCTTCAAAATGGCTAGAAAATAAAAGTCCTTTTTTAAAAATAACTTTATTAAAGTACAGTTTACATTTCATAAAATTAACCCATTGTGAAAGTATATGAGGTTTTCCTATATTTATATAGTTGTGAGCCATTTCCTCGAGCCTGTGTGAGAACATTTTGTCACCCGCAAAAGATCCCTCATTCATGCCTCTCACTCTTGCCCCCAGGCCTAGGCTAACAATGACTTGCTTTTTGTCTCTGTAAATCTGCCTTTTCTGGACATTTAATTTAAATTGAGATATATATTTTGTAGTCTTTTAAAAAATTGTGCTTTAGACTGCATCTGAAGAATTTAGTAAAAATATTAAAAAATATAAACATGGTCACATGCAGTAGAGTGTTTATATTAGATTGTATAGAATTTCTATGTATGACCAACTCTTTAATTCTATTTTCTTTCAATTTTTCTAGGACTGTGTTTTTAAACATGTGACTTTATAGAATTTAAGTTATTCATCTTTAAGTTATACCTGGAAGAAAAACACAAAGGGATTCAAAATTGTTAAGAATTCTCTAACATACTTCTTTCTACACTTAGCTGGGTTTATGTTCCAATATCCCTATTGCAAATTGAAAATATCATTAAGCTGAAAATTCATTTAATACACTTAACCTATTAAACATCATAGCTTGGTCTTATCTGACTTAAATTTGTTTAGAACACTAACATTAGCCTTATGATTAGGAAAATCATCTCACACAAAGCCCACTAGATAGTAAAGTGTCCAATATCTCATGTAATTCATTAAATACAGTACTGAAAATGAAAAACAGAATAGTTGTACAGGTACAGAATGGTTGTAAGTGTGTGGGCTGTTTACTTTCTGATTGTGTGGGTGACTTGGAGCTGAAGCTTGCTGTTACTGCCCAGCCTCATGAGAGAGTATTGTATGCATGGTGCTTGCCTGGGCAAAGATCCAAGTTCAAAATTCAAGTATAGTTCCTACTGAATTTGTAACATTTTCACACCATCATAAAGTCAAAAAATTGTAAGTCACATCATCATAAGTTGGGTACTGTATGCACTATGAAATATTTATTACATTATAAAATTAAGACAAAATTTCAATTGCACATGCTTCTAATTATGAAAATGAAATAAAATGATCTGTTTGGTCTCCTAAATACTACCTCCTACTACCAAGTGGCATTGATTGCTTAGTACAGCAATTAATTGTTGATTTTGACATGTTCAGTACCTTACTTTAAACTCATCCAACTCATAATATTTATAAATGGCAATTGAGGAAATATATACTATTTAGAATGATAGACTAGAAAGAGGTTATTTTGCTGTATTTCTCCAAATTTAGCAAAGCTCATTTGAATAACAATCACTGAAATAATTACATTAAGTTTACCATCTGTATTCTCTGGACCTTCCGTATAGGGCGCAACAATGAGGTGTGAGTTTCAATGAAAAAGACATGAGGGGCGCTTGTGTGGTATAGTCGGTTGAGCATATGACTCTTGGTTTCAGCTGAGGTCATGACCTCAGGGTCCTGAGATGGAGCCCCAGGTCTGGCTCTGTTCTCTGTAGGGAGTCTGCTTCTCTCCCTCTGCCTGCCCCTGCCCACTCCCCTTCCTCTCTTAATCTTTCAAATAAATAAATAAATCTTTAAAAAAAGAGAGACAAATTTGATAAGATTGATTAGAATTTATAAGATGAGATAAATAATATTGAATAATAAAAGTCACCATTAATCACGTTAAGCCATCAATCTTCATGATAATACATTTAGTGTGCCTGATACTTAATAATCTTGTCAGGTAATATTATAAATCATTTGGGATCAAGTGTTCAGACAAGAGTGAAATGTAGAACTAAATGCAAATTTTAACAGCTACCACTTATTTCAAATTTCCTGATCATTTTTATAAAGGGATTTTTAATTTGCTATAAGATATTCATTGTCCTCTTTTGACTCCTGAAAAGTTACAGTTTCAGAAAGAATTACTTTACAGTTCAGGGTGTTTTTAACACTCCAGTGAAAGCACAAGGCTGTAGATAGTCCAAAGACATTTAGCCATCTGGCGTGGAAAGATAACTCTATTTCCTTTAGGTAATTGCTTTGAAGCCACATCTAACTTAATGCTTCTTAACTTTTATAAGTAAGCTAACAACTTAGGGATCATTTACCAAACTGCAATGCAATGAAAAATTTTGAGTGACTGATTTCCATAATACATCATGCAATCCAGAGAATGGAGTTGGTATCTTTAAATTGTTCAGTGAAGGATTTAGAGCAGACGTTGTTAACTAAAGAAGTCTGAGAAGAACCTGCTTGGTGTTATTTGAGACCAATGCGTAAGGAAAACCTAACATAATTTCCATTCCCTTCTATCTGGATGGGAACATGAATGTTCAAAAATATGGTTCCTCCTACTTCCTCGGGGTACTAGACATAAATTCCTTATTCTTTCTGGTGTCTTCTGCTGCTTCTTCATCACCACCATTTTTCTCTTCAGCATGTAAATATGATTAAATCCTTCTAATCTTTACATCTTTCACTATGAAAGTCCCTCTATGTTTTGTCCCATTTTTCTTTCCTCCATTGCAAATTAATCTGCTAGAAAAGTTAGTGCTGATTCAATTCGTCCATGTTCTTACTTTTGGTTCATTCTTAGAACAACTGATTTCTTATTTTGACTGCTAATATTTCAGAAAACTCTTTTTTCACCTATTAGTTACTAGTTCTATAAAACGTGCATGCATACGCACACACACAGACACACACACACACACACTTTTCCTGCAGTTTTTAAGTCTTCATTGATCAGGACTGTCTATGCTTCTAGTCTTACTCTCCTTGTGTGTTTTACCCATATGTCTTCCATGCCCACTTCTTTTAATTCCTTTAACATATCATAGCTCATATTTATATATTTTAATGTTATTTTTCCTTTGACTAAACATAGCACTCCCCTTTTCTCATGCAGTTAATTTCTACATTTCTTTCAAAACCTCTTCTCATTTAAAAGTCTTTTCTTAATGTCTAATCAGATTTACATGGAACCTTTATGGTCCTATATTCTTGTATACACAGATATATCACAGAATTCAACAACGGTACCTTAGCTGTTTGTTTACTTTTTTATTTAAATAAGCTCAGGCATCACATTTTATTTGACTTCATATTTTTGGAGCCTAGCACGGATCTTGTAATATAGTGGGTATTAAATAAATGGGCTATTTATCCCTATGTCTAAAGAACAGATTGGTGGTGAATAGGGAGGTTTCTTGCTTAGGAATCTGAAAATTTCAGAGTGTTATTTATGGGAAAGGAAAAGTATTTGGAAAAGATATAATGAATTTGGTTTGAGCTATGCTTGAGGTGCCTGCGGGATGCCCAGTTATGTATTCAGCAGGTGGGTTACCCAGAGAAATTTTGTCCAAGGAGAAGTAAAGACGATGGAGGATGGAATCATGGAAAAAAAATATGATACAATCTTGAGAAGAAAAAAATCTAAAATGGTAAAAAGAAAACCTGGAAAATCTAGAATTGTAGAAACCAAGTAGACAAAGCTAGATTGGAGGGAAGTAGGAGTTACCTGAAAAGATAGCAGTATAATAATGGACTTAAAAACTCCTACAGATTTCTCCCTTGACGCCTTTCTGAAACTGGCTGAAATAACCAAAAGAGACAAATGTTATCGTATTTTACTGGACCGGAGGCCTCATGCTGAGACTATTTTAAAGGTGTATTTTTAATCTCCTCACTCATCATTTTGTTTCTCATATATCTGTTTGCATTAATAATGGAGTAGAGGGTGGAAGGGCTGACAAAATGAAGCCTCACTATGCACCCATCAATTAGACAACGAGTTTTACAGATGGTGCTCTTGGGTACTCCCTATGTTCCAAGCACTGCACTGAGAGCAGGGAATATAAAGCTTAGTGTAAAAGACGTGATTTCTGCTATTAAGTTATTAGGGAGGGGGCTTGAGAAATCAAATACACAAAAAGATTAATAGCACTCCTAGAATCATGTTAATTTCTTGAGTTAACAAAATTGGTAATAGTTCTTATCTCACAAGACAGCTTTAATAAGATTTTTTACAGGAATGGATAAAGATGAATCTGAGAAGGAACTTACCATTATGATGAAATAAATATGATCCAGCATATTTTCTTCTCAAGACTAGAGGGAAGTGCTGACCTCAGAATTCATCCCAACCCACCAACTCAATGCTATGGAAGGGGTTTGGAGTAAAATGACAACCTGTATGTGGATTGATCCCACCAGAAAGCTGTAACACTTTGGGCCAGGCAGTTGTGCCCATTATGGGACTAAAATGTTTACACATAACACAGAAGAAGAAAACTTACCTCATGGAAACATCTTTTCCTCATGGAATCAGCAGATCTTTAACATGAGGTCCAACTGAGTACCTTACATCTAGCAAAAACCCCACTACAGAGATGGGTTTCTAGATCTAGAATGCTGGAGGTGGTAACAGTAAAAGTTATGTTAGCAGCAGGTCTCTAGAATTTTTCTTGGCAGCGCAGTGATTGAAGCAACTGAGATTAACAATGTGTGTCATGAGTGTGTGTGTGTGTGTGTGTGTGTGTGTGTGTGTGTTTAAGAGAGAGAGACAGACAGTGTTTCAGGGGCCAATCCATTAATTATGGAGTTTGCTTAAAGAGCTCAGTATGTATAAAATAAGGGCATAGGAATTATACTTTCTAAAGGTTAAATGAAAGCAATAAATAAAATCTGTGTAGTTACAAAATACAAATATACTCTTACTTAACATTTGAGAAAGTGCAAGTAAATATATAGCATCAATAAGTGAGGCATGTCTTGGTCAGTAATTTACCTGTTGCAAAAAACTTACTGCTTGAGTAGAGTACTGAGTAAAAATGAAAACATTAATCAATTTAAAGCAAATAGTAATATAGACTATATGACAGAAAATGAGTTTCAGTTCTCAATTAATCAATAGGTACTGGGTTAGGATAAAGTTCGTTAAATAAATAGTTGTGCCTTCCTTAAGTAACCTCAACGTAATGTGGAGAGAAAAACTTTGGAACATAGAGTCATATATTTTAGCAAAATGATAGAGGATAATTCCAGATTTTAATGCAACTTCAATTCATTCGTCATCACAAAATGGGGAAGTCTTGAGTGTTACTTACCTCAAATTAAAAAAAAATTTAGTTTTAGTATTAAAGTATAATTCCAGCCTTTTAGTAGAAATTGCAAGTAATTTGTGCAGTGTATGTAAAATCCAGAACAAATTTAACTTGGGCATCAGGAGTCAACACACAACTGCCTTTCCAGTGAGAATGGTGAGTATTTTGAGAATTAAGAAGATATTTTAATATCTTTTAATCATATGCACCTCACTCAACTGGAAGGGATGAGTGCTGGAATTGTGGGTTGAACCTAAATGATATTGAATCCAACATTCAATTGGATGTTGGAAGTCACCTTATAAAACACAAATGATAATAATCTGAGGCCCAAATTACAAAGATGTAGGAAAAATTCTAGTATCATCAGACATTTGAGGAGCTTCCATGCAGAATTCTGTCAAAAGATGGTAGAGACAATATTCCTGGAGACACCTCCATACTTGTCTTATAGTAAAAAATACCTGAAGACTCAGTAAATTAAAAACAAAACACAACATTTAGCTTATATGCCTTTGCACTCAAGTAGCCAGTTATTTCTCAATCAGGAAAGTCATCTGGAAATCAGATTGGAACCCCGCTGTGAAGAGAAACGGTGTTTTCAAAACTTGCTAGAGTGGTATATTATACATGGCAGTACTGTGGTGACAGATTATTATGCAGAAAGTCACAACAGAAATAAACACGGTTCTAGGTTTTCCTACTTCCATTAGGCAACTGAGACTAAATATAAGGTTATATTTTCTGGAGGTGCTTGGGTGACTTGGTTAAGTGTCCAACTCTTAATTTTGGCTCAGGTCATGCTCTCAGGGTTGTGAGATTGAGCCCCTCATTGGGCTCTGCCCTGGGCATGGAGCCTGCTAAGAAGTGTCTCTCTTCCACTCTCTCTTCCCCTCCCCTTCTTAAAAAATGATATTTTCTGGCCATCGTAATTATATCATAGGGGCTTAAACAAACTGTTGTCCAAATAAACATGGTATAGACTCATCTATACTTCTCTCACATTATTTGGGCAAAAATTGAAGACCAGGTTAGAGTTATTGTGATTCATAATTACCTAACAGGACAAAAAAATTACCTCTGAAACATTTTGCAATAACAGAAGCATGTAAATATAGCATATAAAAATAATTTAAAATGAACATATTTTAAGAAGTCATTTCACAAAGTAATAAACAAAAATGGTAAACAATTACTTTGCATTCCAAAACAAGACACACACGCACACAGACATAATAGCAATAATAAAAACACAAGTCAACTGAGGAGACAAGGTCACAGAAAGAACTAAGAAAAAAATGAGAACATTCAAATATAGAATTTACAGTAAGAATAGTATCACTTCTATGGAAAACAAAATCAGGGCTGCATAGTCAAAGTTCAAAAATAAAATCTAATTTTAGAGAAGAGGAAAAAGAGACAAAGATAAAACTGGGGAGACACTGATAGCTATGGAGGATAGTTGACAGATCTAATGAATAGATTTCCTGGAAGAAGAAAACTAAATGACTTGAATGGAGAGTTCTGCTTGTTGTAGATATAAATAGATGATAAAGGGGCACCCTGTGGTTCAGTTGGTTGAGTGTCTGACTGTTGATTCTGGCTCAGGTCATGATCTTAGGATCCTGGGATTGAGCCCTGCATTGTGCTCCAGGCTCAGTGGGGTGTCTGCTTGAGGATTCTCTCTCTTTCCCTCTGCCTCTTCTCCTGCTCTCTCTCTCTAAAATAATCTAATAAATTTTTAGAAAAATAAAATAGATAAATGATAGATACTGATCTATCTCTATCGGCATAAATATGAATATAATACATATGCATATTTTATGTATGTATATATCTATTGATCTATTTATCTTAAATTCAGAATTGGCATAAAAATATTTTTTTAAAAATGACTGAATTTGTTTCAGAATTGAATAAAATTGTTACATTACATGTAGAGCAGAATAAGCAAAATAAATACACACCTAAATAGATTATGCTGAATTTGTTGCATCAGTGAGAAAGTGAAAAATTAAAAGCTTCCAAGAGTGAAGATTTTCTATAGAAGAAAAGCAAAATTTTCATCAGTAGCAACAAATACCAGAAGACCATGAAGTAATATTTTCAACCTTCTAAGACACCATTACTGTCAACCTAGTATTCTACTCCTAAAATAAAGCAAAACTTATCAAGGTTGACTATGAAATTAAGTAATTTCAGACATTAGGACTAACACAGTATGTCATTCATAGTAACTGCTTTAAAGACAAACTATAGCCTAAAATGATATAGAGTTATAAATAGGGTCAGATAAGTTATAAAATACATTGATCTTTAACTATTAAGTATGAAAAGAATGCTTTTTTTCATTTAAAATTTCTCAGAATGAAAAATCAATGCATAAATTAAAAATTTAGGAAAAAATTATACAATGAAGTAAAACAGGAAAATAAATAAATATAAAATGTTTAAAAACAGTAGAGAACTTGATTTTTTTTTAATTTAGAATCTGACTTTTTAAAGAATATAATAATATAAACCTCAGTAACTCTATCTGAAGGAGGAAATAAAATACCAGCAGCATGTATTCTTACTTATAATTCTTTTTAAAAAGTTTATGCTGATATTTTATTTTATTTTATTTTATTTTATTTTATTTTATTTTATATTAATTACTTTTATTAACATATAATGTTTGATTTCCCCAGGGGTACAGGTCTATGAATCATCAGGCTTACACAGTTCACAGCACTCACCATACCACATACTCTCCCCGATGACCATAACCCAACCACCCTCTCAATACCCACCCCCCCAGAAACCCTCATTTTGTTTTGTGAGATTAAGAGTCTCTTATCGGGGTGCCTGGGTGGCTCACTGGGTTAAAGCCTCTGTCTTCGGCTCAGGTCCTGATCCCAGGGTCCTGGGATCGAGCCCCGCATTGGGCTCTCTGCTCCCCAAGGAACCTGCTTCCCTCTCTCTCTCTCTCTCAGCCTACCTCTCTGCCTACTTGTGATCTCTCTCTCTGTGTCAAATAAATAAATAAATTTTTTTAAAAAAGAGTCTCTAATGGTTTGTCTCCTTTTTGATTCCATCTTGTTTCATTTTTTCCTTCCCTATACCCCAAGCCTCCCACTCTGCCTCTCAAATTCCTTGTAAAAGGGAGATCATGATAATTGTCTTTCTCTGATTGACTTACTTTGCTCAGCATAATACACCCCAGTTCCATCCATGTCATTGCAAATGTCAAGATTTCATTTCTTTTGATGATTGCATAGTATTTCAATGTGAATTTATATAGCACTTCTTCTTTATCCATTCATCTGTTCATGGACATCTATGTTCTTTTCATAGTTTGGCTATTGTGGACATTGCTGCTATAAACATTCAGGTGCACGTGCCCCTTCAGATCACTACATTTGTATCTTTCGGGTAAATACCCAGTAGTGTGATTGCTGGGTCACATGGTAGCTCTATTTTCAACTTTTTGAGGAACCTCCATGCTGTTTTCCAGAGTGGCTGCACCAGCTTCATTCCCACCAGGAGTGTAGAAGGGTTCCCCTTTCTCTGCAACCTCTCCAACATCTGTCATTTCCTGACTTGTTTATTTTAGTTATTCTGACTGGTACAAGGTGATATCTCACTGTGGTTTTGATTTGCATTTCCCTGATGCTGAGGGATGTGGAGCATTTTTTCAAGTGTCTGTTGGCCATCTGGATGTCTTCTTTACAGAAAGGTCTGTTCATGTGCTCTGCCCATTTCTTGATTGGATTATTTGTTCTTTGGGAGTTTTGTTTGATAAGTTCTTTATAGATTTTGGAAACTAGCCCTTTATCTGATATGTCATTTGCAAATATCTTCTCCCATTCTGGCAGTTGTCTTTTGGTTTTGTAAACTGTTTCCTTTACTGTGCAAAAGATTTTGATCTTGATGAAGTCCCAATAGTTCATTTTTGCCCTTGCTTCCCTTACCTTTGGTGATGTTCCTAGGAAGAAGTTGCTGTGGCTGAGGTCGAAGAGGTTGCTGCCTGTGTTCTCCTCAAGGATTTTGATGGATTCCTTTCTCACATTGAGGTCCTTCATCCATTTTGAGTCTATTTTTGTTTGTGGTGTAAGGAAATGGTCCAATTTCATTTTTCTGCATGTGGCTGTCCAATTTTCCCAAAACCATTTGTTGAAGAAGCTGTTTTGTTTTTTTTGTTTGTTTTTGTTTTTTTCCATTGGACATTCTTCCCTGCTTTGTTGAAGATTAGGTGACCATAGAGTTGAGGGTCTATTTCTGGGATCTCTATTCTGTTCTATTGATCTACGTGTCTGTTTTTGTGCTGGTACCATACTATCTTGATGATGACAGCTTTGTAATAGAGCTTGAAGTCTGGAATTGTGATGCCACCAACTTTGGCTTACTTTTTCAATATTCCTTTGGCTATTTGAGATGTTTTCTGGTTCCTATAAATTCTAGGATTATTTGTTCCATATCTTTGAAAAAAATGGATGGGATTTTGATAGGCATTGTATTAAACATGTAGATTGCTTTAGGTAGCATAGACATTTTCACAATATTTGTTCATCCAATCCACGAGCATGGAACATTTCTCCATATCTTTGTCTTTTTGTGTCTTCCTCAATTTCAATCATGAGTACTTTATAGTTTTCTGAGTACAGATTCCTTACCTCTTTGGTTAGGTTTATTCCTTGGTATCTTATGGTTTTAGGTGCAATTGTAAATGGGATCAACTCCTTAATTTCTCTTTCTTCTGTCTTTTTATTATTGTATAGAAATGCAGCTGATTTCTGTGCATTGACTTTATATCCTGACACTTTACTAAGTTCCTGTACAAGTTCTAGCAGTTTTGGAGTGGAGTCTTTTGGGTTTTCCACATATAGTATCATATCGTCTGTGAAGAGTGATAGTTTGACTTCTTCTTTGCCGATTTGGATGCCTTTAATTGCCTTTTGTTGTCTGATTGCTGAGGCTAGGACTTCTAGTATATGTTGAATAGCAGTGGTGATAATGGACATCCGTGCTGTGTTCCTGACCTTAGCGGAAAAGCTTTCAGTTTTTCTCCATTGAGAATGATATTTGTGGTGGGTTTTTCATAGATGGCTTTGATAATATTGAGGTATATGCCCTCTATCCCTACACTTTGAAGAGTTTTGATTAAGAAAGGATGCTATATTTTGTCAAATGCTTTTTCAGCATCTATTGAGAGTAACATACGGTTCTTGTTTTTTTTTTTAATTAATGTATTGTATCATATTGATTGATTTGTGGATGTTGTACAACCTTGCAGCCCAGAAATAAATCCCACTTGGTCATGGTGAATAATCCCTTTAATGTACTGTTGTTCTTATTGGCTAGTATTTTGGTGAGAATTTTTGCATCTGTGTTCATCAAGGATATTGGTCTGTAATTCTCTTTTTCAGTGGGGTCTTTGGTTTTTTGATCAAGGTAATGCTGGCCTCATAAAATGAGTTTGGAAGTTTTCCTTTCATTTCTATATTTTTGGAATAGTTTTAGGAGAAACTGTTGGTACCAGTTGAGACCTGATTTGTGAACCAGGATGTGATCTATTCTGGAGAATATTCCATGTGCACTAGAGAAGAATGTGTATTCTGGTGCTTTGAGATGGAATGTTCTGAATATATCTGTGATGTCCATCTGGTCCAGTGTGTCATTTAAGGCCTTTATTTCCTTGTTGATCTTTTGCTTGGATGAACTGTCCATTTCAGTGAGGGGGATGTTAAAGTCCCCTACTATTATTGTATTATTGTTGATATGTTTCTTTGATTTTGTTATTAATTAGTTTATATAGTTGGCTGCTCCCATGTTAGGGGCATAGATATTTAAAATTGTTAGATCTTCTTATTGGACAAACACTTTGAGTATGATATAGTTCCTTCCTCATCTCTTATTATAATCTTTGGCTTACAATCCAATTTATTTGTTATAAAGATTGCCACCCCAGCTTTCTTCTGATGTCAATTAGCATAGTAAATTGTTTTTCACCCCTCACTTTAAATCTGGAGGAAACTGTCAGTCTAAAATGAGTTTCTTGTAGACAGCATATTGATTTTTTTTAATCCATTCTGATACCATGTATCTTTTGATTGAGGCATTTAACCCATTTACATTTATAGTAACTATTGAAAGATATGAATTTAGTGCCATTGTATTGTCTGTGAGGTGACTGTTACTGTATATTGTCTCTGTTCCTTTCTGGTCTACTACTTTTAGGCTCTCTCTTTGCTTAGTGGGCCCCTTTCAATATTTCCTATAGGGTTAGTTTGGTGTTTGAAAATTCTTTTAATTTCTGTTTGTCCTGGAAGCTTTTTATCTCTCCTTCTATTTACAATGACAGCCTAGCTGGATATAGTATTCTCGGCTGCATGTTTTTCTCGTTTAGTACTCTGAATATATCATGCCAGTCCTTTCTGGCCTGCTAGGTCTCTGTGGATAAGTCTGCTGTCAATCTAACATTTCTACCATTTTATGTTACAGACTTCTTGTCCCGAGCTACCCTCTGGAATTTCTTTGTCACTAAGACTAGTAAGTTTTACTATTAGATGATGGGGTGTTGACCTATTTTTATTGAATTTGAGTGGGGGGGTTCTCTGTGCCTCCTGGATTTTGATGCTTGTTCCCTTTGCCATACTAAGGAAATTCTCTATTATAATTTGCTTCCAATATACCTTCTGCTCCTCTCTCTCTTTCTTCTTTTTCTGGAATCCCAATTATTCTAATATTGTTTTGCCTTATGTATCACTTATCTCTCGAATTCTCCCCTTGTGATCCAGTAGTTGTTTGTCTCTCTTTTGCTCAGCTTTATTCTCCATCATTTGGTCTTTTATATCACTATTTCTCTCTTCTCCCTCATTTATCCTAGCAATAAAAGCCTCCATTCTTTATTGCACCTCATTAATACCTTTTAATACCTTCAGCTTGGTTAGATTTTGTTCTTTTATTTCTCCAGAAAGGATTTTTATTTCTCCAGACAGCGTTTCTCTAATATCTTCCATGAATTTTTCAAACCCAGCTAGTACCTTGAGAATCATCATTCTGAATTCTAGATCTGATATATTACCAATGTCTGTATTGATTAGGTCCCTAGCTGTCAGTACTGCCTCTTTTTCTTTTTCTTTTTTTTTTTTTTTTTTTTTTTGTTGTGGTAAATTTTTCTGCCTTGTCATTTTATCCAGATAAGAATATACGAATGAGAGAATAAAATACTAAAAGGGTAGCAGAGACCCCAGAAAAATGTACACAAACCAAATCAGAGGAGACCCCAAACTGGGAGGAGAAGAAAGGAAGAAAGGGGTAAAAAGAAATAAAATAATATATATATGTATATCTATATACATGTATATATTAGACTGGTGAATAGAACAGAGCCACCCAATTGATTTTGAGTGTATTTTCATCTCTTAGAAGAAACTATCTCCCAAAATTTTAAAGAAAAAAAAATTATATAGTATTCCTGGCTGCATATTTTACAAATATGCATATA
The DNA here is from genome assembly GCF_002288905.1 of Enhydra lutris kenyoni. NCBI lineage: Eukaryota > Metazoa > Chordata > Mammalia > Carnivora > Mustelidae > Enhydra > Enhydra lutris. The sequence goes on along the minus strand of NW_019154087.1, from coordinate 54,168,031 downwards.
TACAAAAATAAGGGTAAACCCATTGAAGAGATGGAATATGACTGTAAAGATGAAAATTTAAAAAAAAATTCTAAAAAAGGGATTGATCAGTTGGTTGGAAAAAGAAAGAAGGCAAAAAAAAAAATTAGGGGGTGGGGAGAGAATGGGCTCAGGCTGGAGACTAGAACAAAGCCGTGTGTTAGATTTAGGGTATATTTTGATCTATTATAAGAAATTGTATCCCCCAATTTTTTTTTTCCAAAATTTTTTAGGAAAAAAGAAACACTTTATGTGTATAAAAAATAAGGTTAAATACAATGAAGGTTTTTTTTTTTTAAGATTTTTATTTATTTGACAGACAGAGATCACAGGTAGGCAGAGAGGCAGGCAGAGAGAGGAAGGGAAGCAGGCTCCCTGCTGAGCAGAGAGCCCGACGTGGGGCTCGATCCCAGGACCCTGGGATCATGACCTGAGCCGAAGGCAGAGGCTTTAACCCACTGAGCCACCCAGGCGCCCCAATACAATGAAGGCTTAAATATGACTACAATAATGAAGGCTTAAAAAATATTTTTTTTGTTAGAAAAGTATTGATAAGCTAGTTAAAAAGTGTTAAACGAGAAAAGAGGAAAATTAAAAAAAATTAGAATAAGAAAAAAATAAAATTAAAAAAAATTAGTTCAACTTTGCCATACTAAAGGATCATGGGGAGAAAGCCATGAATTCCATGCATTGCTTTCCCCTAGCTCTGGAGTTCCACTGTTCTTGATTTGTGATCTTGGTCTTGTCGGGATGTTCTTGCTGATCTTCTGGCGGAGGGGCCTGTTGTAATGATTCTCAAATGTCTTTGCCCGAGGCAGAATTGCACTGCCCTTGCCAGGGGCCAGGCTAAGAAACCTGCTTGAGTTCGATCTCAGGAGTTTTTGTTCCCTGTGAGCTTTCCATAGAGCTCTGGAGGACAGGAATTAAAATGGCAGCCTCCTAATCTTCAGCCCAGAGGAGCTGAGAGCTCAGGCCCCACTCCTCAGTGCACTGTCAGAGAAAATGGGTCAATCACTCCTGTCTCCCTGGTCTCTGGCCATGCTCTGGGCTCACCTGACCTGTGACCAAGCATTTCCATCTGTAGTGCACAGCCCTTTTGGAGTCTCCAAACCTAGCAGATTTCTGCCTCCAGAGGAGGAAAGTGAATCTCCCTGGATCTAACACTTGTGGGGTCCCTGCTCAAAGAGCAGTGGTCTGACTGTGCCACAGATCATGGTTTAAGATAACCCCGAGCTGAGATCTCACTCCTCGGCTGTGTCTCTGTAGTTGGCTTCCCTGCTCTGATACCTGGGAGCTCTACCACACTCAGACACCCCCGATCTTTCAGTGACCCCATGGGTGCTGAGACCACATTGTCCCCATGAGGGCTTCACCCCCACTTAGCCTCTGGAGTGATGTCCCTAAGTGGAGCAGACTTCTAAAAGTTCTGATTTTGTAATTACACTGCTGCCCCACTTCCCCGGAGCTGGCCTCTCTCCCCGTGGTCTATCTTCCTGTCCCTTTCAGATTCACTTCTCTGTACATCCTACCTTTCAGAAATGGGTTGATTTTCTGTTCCTAGAATTGCTGCTCATCTTTTCTTCAATCTCCTGTTGAGTTTGTAGGTATTCAGAATGGCTTAATAACTATATAGCTGAACTCCTGCGACCTGATGTCATTTCAGTCTGCTACTTCTCTGCCATCTTGCCTCCACATTTTTATACTGATTTTTAAAAGGCACAGGGATTAAAGATGACCACATGTTTGTTAGTCTGGAGATGACTTCCTGTTCCTTTGAAAGAACAGTGTGGATGGAGGGCGGGATGAGAGAAAAGAGGCAGCAGGAACTTCCTCTAAGACTGACTGAGTGGTGACACAGAAAGGTAAACTGATTTAAGATGGATTCCCTTTTGGCTGGCCTTCCTTAAAAGACTTAACTTTTTGAAAACCCCCATAGAAATGAGCCACAGCCCAGTGTTTTAGAAAGTCAGTCCTGGTTAAAAGTAATATTTGGATCCAACATCTATGCTACCAGGATGGAGTCTGGTGTTTCCCCAAACACAAGCATAAATTAGAAAATATTCTCATTTCTTCACCATGCCTCTCAACAGCAACTGTAAACCTCAGATAATGACTTCTGATAGGCTTGATGCTGAGGCTGTTCTTCACACCAAACATGAAACCTGAGATGGCACAACGGGGCTAAATCAGACCTTGCCCCCATCTCATACTGTTTAGTGCCCTGTACTCAATTTCACCAGGGAAAGAGCCAGTGCTTCCTATTGGGTTTTGAAAGCCCAATAGCCAGGTGTAAGGCATTTCATGTCCAGAGGCTGATATCCAGTCCTGCTTGCCATATCTTTGTGCATTGCAATAGAATGATGCTCTGTGCACCCTAGTGCTTCTGTTTCTAAAGTTTTCTCATTTAATACTACTGCTATAGGAATTTTGTATAAAAAATTAGAATATGTTGCTACAAAAAAGACATAATCAAATCACAGGGAAATGTTTAGTTCCCTTGGTAGGTTCACTCTCAAAATTTCTCTGCCCAGTATTCTGTCCATTCTCCTCCCTATTTCTATTTAATATATACTATATGACAACATACAAGTTGAATAATATAAGATCGGTGGTATGACTGAAAACTTGAATAATATTGTCATAAATAACATAATGAATTATTTTTCCCTTTTTCAAGAGATGTCCAGAAATAGGTAGCCATGGTATAGTATGGCAGTTCCACAGACCACCAAAATCCCAATCTCTTTCCCTTTTGGTTGTACCATCCCTGCTTATCATATTTTCTGCATTCCCCTGCATGGACTCATTAGTGTAGGCTATCCATCACATAAGCTGTCACCATCACGTCCAAGTTCAGAATGAAGAAAGGGAAGGCAAAATGGTATACCCATCAGTAGAGTTAGCTCTCTTAAAGATGTTTTATGGAAACCTCACCAAACTGTTTTTATTCATACTGTCTTAGCCACCCCTCTTGCAAGGCATTCTAGAAAATTCAGTTTTTTCTGGAATCATAATGACCCTAATAGAGGAGTTGTATTTAAGGCAGAAGGGATGATTTTTTTTGCAACTAGGCACCATCAATAAAGTTTTGCTACAGTGCTTCACTTTTAAGATACTGATATTCATTTGCTATAAAGCATATTATTTAGGGGCACCTAGGTGGCTCAGTTAGTTGGGTATATGACTCTTGGTTTCAGCTCAGATCATGATCTCAGCATCACGAGATCAAGCCCTGCATGGGGCTCTGTGTTCAGCATGAAGTCTGCTTGAGATTCTTTCCCCCTCCCTCTCTCTTCCTTTATGCTCTTCATTCATGCTCTCTAAAATAAAATAAAATAAAATAAAATAAAATAGAATAAAAAATATTATAGAAATTAAAAGGTGGCAGATAATTAAAAGACTTATTTAACTATATTGAGATAGGAAGGAATGAGAGAATCATTATAATATAAATCAACATATGTTATTATGTCAAGTCAAGTAACTATTGAGAAGTCAATTTTGACCATTGACAGTAGATCAATTTTAAAATGCATAAAACTGAAATGTCAAGATACAGTATAAGAAAGTTATTTCTGGATTTGAAATAAACCAAAAGAATTAAAAACATACATAGTTAAATGAAGGACACATAACTGGCTCTGGAGAGGAAGGCTAGCCTTGAGGAAACATATGCCAGGAGGCTATTGGTTTTCTTTATTAAATCAATTTTATAGGTACTAGGTTTAGTGTTTTATAGTGTCCTGTTTTTGTTTGTGGGTACTTTGGTTTTATTTTTAAATCCTGTTAAAGTATTTTGTTGGGGCACCTGGGTGGCTCCGCGGGTTAAGCCTCTGCCTTCAGATCAGGTCATGATCCCAGGGTCCTGGGATCAAGTCCTGCATCGGGCTCTCTGCTCAGTGAGGAGCTTATTTCCCTCTCTCTCTCTGCCTGCCTCTCTGCCTACTTGTGATCTCTGTCTGTCAAATAAATAAACTCTTAAAAAAAAGTATTACTTTGTTAAAATTCATTTTGTAAAGCCACAGAATTTTGTCTCAAAGTACATGTACTTTATACTTCTCAGACATTCATTTGAAGTATTATATTAGAACTAATAAGAGAAGATAAAAATCATTAAGTATCTGTTCCTGACCTTAAAAAGACTAAAATTTAGTGTGAAAATATATGTAATACAAAGTAGAAATGGAAAAGTAGTCAAGAAATTGCAAACAGTAATTTAGGTGGGAAAGAAAATCTCTATTACTGAATATATCATAGAAGGCAGATGGATTTACTCTTCCATAATAACCATTTCACAACATTTGCTGTTTTTCTTGGTTTTATATATATGGTTTTATATGCTTCCTTAGGATACAATCAGAAATTCAAGCAGTGATTTTACAAACTCAACAGGAGAATTAGAGTGGTAGTTTGGGAAGGAAGAGAAACTAACCTATCTGAAGCCAAGATATTTGGTCATCCAAATTCCACCTACAAAAATAGAAAGCAGAAGAATTAACTGGAACATCACAAGACATATGCTGGGCAGACCCCTGCACTTGGAGACAGCAAGAGTTCCACCAGACCATTAGGGTAAGCTACATAAATTATGAGAGTTCCCAAACAGGCAAGCTTGGCCACGGAAGCGCTGACACATTTCAATACAATAAAATAACTGATACAATAAAATCTTTAACACAAAAACAACCGTAAAAGTCATTTTCGTTTACCAAAAACATACATTTTTCTTTAAAATTCTGCTTACATCTGTTAAAAGATAAACTAAGGCACATTAAATATTTTAATGGCTTATTCAAGCAAAAATGGATTCCAATCAAACAGCACCAGACTGTAAACCATTTGAAGAGATCCACTCACAGGTGCCCACTAGGGGCTTTTGTATAAAAAAGGCGGAAGCCAAGGATGGAAATTACTGATTGGCTACAACGTAAAGCCTAGTTGACGGTGATCGGTGGTTCTTATGTGTCAGTTCCCTAACCTTGAGGCATTTTGGTTTGCTTGCCCAAGTCCCAGCTTCAAATATTACAGCAAAGGGAGGAAAGAGGGTGGGAGCCACCTTCACACTTTACAACATCAGTCCAGTTTACTGCACTGTTGTATTAGTTCCCACTCCCAGGAAATTTAGAGATGTTGTAGCTGCTCTGTTGGTTTCTGCCACCAAGTACCCAGCTGTTTGGAGTACCTTCACCTAGATCTACTGACCAAACTGAGTGGAACATTTTTTCTTTCTCTTTCTCTCTTTCTTTCTTTCTTTCTTTCTTTCTTTCTTTCTTTCTTTCTTTCTTTCTTTCTTTCTTTTTT
>NW_019154087.1:54109512-54162612 GCF_002288905.1 Enhydra lutris kenyoni | reverse complement strand
TTCTTCTTCTTCTTCTTCTTGTCCTTTCTTCTTCTTCTTCTTCTTCTTCTTCTTCTTCTTTTGTTTTTCTTGTGTTTGTCCTTTGACATAGGCTGGCATAAATTTTTGTCACGAACACGTATGCCTTTCCTATTGGAGTGGAGGATATGGCTTTTGAAAGCTGGCTGTTGACCTCGTTGATGTTTCTTTAAAAAAATTAAGTCAACACTTACTGTGCTGTAGAAGGCAATAACCCTGGAAGTGGGGCTTTAAAAATGCAAAGCATGCTAGTGCTTTTTAAGGAAATTACTGAATAAGTATGGTCTGTGAAGTCGTACATGTTCTCTGAAAGCCTGAGTGTGAAAACAGCATAGCTTCTGTTTTATTTATCATTTCTGTGCTTGGCTTCGATTTCAACTACAGTTAATGTACTTAGTAATTTACTCTGTGGTAAATGGTTTTATCCCAAAGATTATGCAGAAAATAAGGGAAAAGAAAGAGGCAGTGTTCTTGAAGGAACGTTTAATTTGTCTTTTCACCCTACCATACCTAGCTCTGTATGTTACAGTTATAAAATAAAATGGATACAGGTCGAAAAGAGGAGAATATTATCTTTATTTAGATTTTTGGTCTTTTGCTTGATAAGGAGAAGTCCGAGCATATACCTCTCCTGAGCAGTTAGTCAACAGGAGGTTCCCCCTGTGGGATTGTAGGTAGAAGTTGGATGTGAATTTATTCTCTTTTGCTTTGGTTTGCTCGAGGTATTTTTCTCAAATTAGAATAAGCCTTATCTTTTGATCTGGTAAATATGCACCTTGTTCATTAATTCCATCTGTGCTGTTCTCACCCTAGGTAGCAGTCTAACTCTCATAAGTAGTTTTGGCTTATTCTCTATCATCTTTTATGTTTTCTGGGCTGCTGCTTAGACAGATGAACTATTCCCTGGCCATTGTCTTGGTTTCTAAATACTACGTAGTATTTTAGTTAATAGTTTTCTTTCTTCTTTTCTCTCCTTCCTTCCTTTCTTCCTTCCTTTCTTCTAATATTATTCTTAGTCATTACCTAACACAACTTACATCTTTTTATGTTTTGATGCAGATATAGTATAATGATGCAGAATTTTGGATAGAATGGGGGAAGAGACTGGTAGAGAGCCTTGCAAATCCCCAAAGCCATCTCTATTACAGTGTCTTTTTAGGGAATTAGCGTATGTGCCAAATATCTTGTTCCTTGGAATTAGTCTGGACAGGTTCATTTGTTTGTGTGTATTAACTGAATTCCTAGTAGGCTACTTCATTAAGGCTGTGTAACTTGGACAAAATTTTCAGATCAACATTGCCCTTTAGATGAAAAAAAATATATATATATATTTTTTTTCTGGGCTTGAGATATACCTTCTGATTGTCTCATAAAAAAAGATTTTTTTCGATGGCAAAAAAAATTTCCTTCTGAAACACATTAAGCTTCTTCAAGAGCTTTTGGGACCAAGAGAATGAAATATTATAAAATACGATGAAAACTGGTAAGAGTAAAGTGGTCTTTTAAAGTGATTATTTTTATATTTTGGATTTTTGCATTACAATATCTTACATTGAGGTCATGAAACTCAGTGACTAGTAGTCCATATTAGCCACCTGAAAGTGATATAAAACTGGAAAAATGATAAAATGTATGAAGTCTTAAGTCATCTTGGGAAAGCAAAAGTCAGATTTTAATATAGCTAGCCCTGCGTCATGCTTTATTGATGATAAATATATACATACATACATACATCACTTTCCTTCTCATGAAACCACTGTATTTAGTAACATTAACTTCTGTTGGGGCAGATTTGTACAAGTAGTACACACATATTATATTCACTGGCCAATGATTGTTTTTAAAAGTATAAAAATAAATTTTATATTTGCAAAAGTCTATCCTAAAATGGCCTTACTCCAGAGTGCTGGTGGAAAAGAAAATTCAGAGACCTCTCTCTCACAGGTATTTAATTAGAATCTAATGCCAAGAATACCAAGGCAGCATTTACTATGATAGAAAAACATAAGACATATTATCTTTGAAATTTTCTGAAATATCAGTGTCTTGTTATGATAATTTTTAATTGTTGTATCGACTCTTGCTACAGTGAACACATCTGAGGATAATTCTGTTCGGAAATAAATAAAAATTAGAAATTTTTTTCCTCATAAAGGAAACTAATTTGTTTTCCCTTTCCTTTGTCTATTTGATGTCAGCCTCAATAATAAGTGTTTGCTATGTGTGTATGTGTGTGTGTGTTTAGTTTTGGTTTGACAGGTTTATGTAATCAGGTCCTTAATGACTACAGTATGTAAAAGTGGGTGTGAATAAGTGTTAAACCTCCCAAAAATAAGTTCCAAAAGGACAAGCAATAAAATCTTTTCTAGAATAAAACATTCATGTAAAGTATGAAGAAGGCAATAAAACTGGAAAATAAATTGTCCATATGGTATAGGTCCATATGTTCCAAGTTTCATAATTTATGTTTAATATACACATCTTTAGAGAGGGAAGCCACTGGAGGAGCACAGGACCTCAAGGTAAAAGCAAATGTTATTCAGAAGTACTGTGCATAATACTTCAAAAATAATGATATTGCTTTGTACTAGGAGTGGCAGAATGGTTTCATAACCTCCAAAGTAGGTAGGATGTCACACCCTTTACTTTCTCTGGCCATTTGGTGCTTCTGTGATATGATAATATAGCTTATACATAATATTTGATATTTAGTTTTGTGGGACATGACTGCTTCTGGTGAGAAATGCTGGGGTATTTGTTTTTATCAATCTTGAAAATATAGGCTTATCAGAGTCTTTTAAAGTATATTCACTTGGGGTGCCCGGGTGGCTCATTTGTTTAGGCATCTGCTTTCAGGTCAGGTTACGATTCCATGGTCCTGAGATCAAGTCATTCATTGGGCTCCCTGCTCAGTGGGGAGCCTGCTTCTCCCTCTGCCTCTGCCCCTCTCTGCTTTCTGTCTTTCTGTCTGTCAAATAAATAAATAAAATCTTAAAAAAATTTTTTAAAGTACATTCACCTGTAGGTAATGGAATATTCTCAGATTATTAATCATGACTACACAGAAAGTTTCCAAAGGAAATTTAGTAAGGCCACAAGGCTGAAAGCCACACCCTTTTTTTAAATTTAAATTTAAATTTTTATTTATTTTTATTTTTTATAAACATATATTTTTATCCCCAGGGGTACAGTTCTGTGAATCGCCAGGTTTACACACTTCACAGCACTCACCATAGCACATACCCTCCTCAATGTCCATAACCCTACACCCGCCTCTCCCAACCCCCCTCCCCTCATCAACCCTCAGTTTGTTTTGTGAGATTAAGAGTCACTTATGGTTTGTCTCCCTCCCAATCCCATCTTGTTTCATTTACTCTTCTCCTACCCACATAACCCCCCATGTTGCATCTCCTCTCCCTCATATTAGGGAGATCATATGATAGTTGTTTTTCTCCGATTGACTTATTTCGCTAAGCATCATACCCTCTAATTCCATCCACGTCGTTGCAAATGGCAAGATTTCATTTCTTTTGATGGCTGCATAGTATTCCATTGTGTATATATACTGCATCTTCTTTATCCATTCATCTGTTGATGGACATCTAGGTTCTTTCCATAGTTTGGCTATTGTAGACATTGCTGCTATAAACATTCGGGTGCACGTGCCCCTTCGGATCACTACGTTTGTATCTTTAGGGTAAACACCCAGCAGTGCAATTGCTGGGTCATAGGGTAGTTCTATTTTAAACTTTTTGAGGAACCTCCATGCTGTTTTCCAGAGTGGTTGCACCAGCTTGCATTCCCACCAACAGTGTAGGAGGGTTCCCCTTTCTCTGCATCCTCGCCAGCATCTGTCATTTCCTGACTTGTTAATTTTAGCCATTCTGACTGGTGTGAGGTGATATCTCATTGTGGTTTTGATTTGTATTTCCCTGATGCCGAGTGATGTGGAGCACTTTTTCATGTGTCTGTTGGCCATCTGGATGTCTTCTTTGCAGAAATGTCTGTTCATGTCCTCTGCCCATTTCTTGATTGGATTATTTGTTCTTTGGGTGTTGAGTTTGCTAAGTGCTTTATAGATTTTGGACACTAGCCCTTTTTCTAATATGTTGTTTACAAATATCTTCTCCCATTCTGTTAGTTGTCTTTTGGTTTTGTTAGCTATTTCCTTTGCTGTGCAAAAGCTTTTGATCTTGATAAAATCCCAATAGTTCATTTTTGCCCTTGCTTCCCTTGCCTTTGGTGATGTTCCTAGGAAGAAGTTGCTGTGGCTGAGATCGAAGAGGTTGCTGCCTGTGTTCTCCTCAAGGATTTTGATGGATTCCTTTCTCACATTGAGGTCCTTCATCCATTTTGAGTCTATTTTCGTGTGTGGTGTAAGGAAATGGTCCAATTTCATTTTTCTGCATGTGGCTGTCCAATTTTCCCAACACCATTTGTTGAAGAGGCTGTCTTTTTTCCATTGGATATTCTTTCCTGCTTTGTCGAAGATTAGTTGACCATAGAGTTGAGGGTCTATTTCTGGGCTCTCTATTCTGTTCCATTGATCTATGTGTCTGTTTTTGTGCCAGTACCGTGCTGTCTTGATGATGACAGCTTTGTAATAGAGCTTGAAGTCCGGAATTGTGATGCCACCAACTTTGGCTTTCTTTTTCAATATTGCTTTGGCTATTCGAGGTCTTTTCTGGTTCCATATAAGTTTTAGGATTATTTGTTCCATTTCTTTGAAAAAAATGGATGGTACTTTGATAGGAATTGCATTAAATGTGTAGATTGCTTTAGGTAGCATAGACATTTTCACAATATTTATTCTTCCAATCCAGGAGCATGGAACATTTTTCCATTTCTTTGTTCCTTCCTCAATTTCTTTCATGAGTACTTTATAGTTTTCTGAGTATAGATTTTTAGCCTCTTTGGTTAAGTTTATTCCTAGGTATCTTATAGTATTGGGTGCAATTATAAATGGAATTGACTCCTTCATTTCTCTTTCTTCTGTCCTGTTGTTGGTGTAGAGAAATGCAACTGATTTCTGTGTATTGATTTTATATCCTGACACTTTACTGAATTCCTGTACAAGTTCTAGCAGTTTTGGAGTGGAGTCTTTTGGGTTTTCCACATATAGTATCATATCGTCTGTGAAGAGTGATAGTTTGACTTCTTCTTTGCCGATTTGGATGCCTTTAATTGCCTTTTGTTTTCTGATTGCTGAGGCTAGGACTTCTAGTACTATGTTGAATAGCAGTGGTGATAATGGACATCCGTGCTCTGTTCCTGACCTTAGCGGAAAAGCTTTCAATTTTTCTCCATTGAGAATGATATTTGTGGTGGGTTTTTCATAGATGGCTTTGATAATATTGAGGTATGTGCCCTCTATCCCTACACTTTGAAGAGTTTTGATCAGGAAGGGATGCTGTACTTTGTCAAATGCATTTTCAGCATCTATTGAGAATATCATATGGTTCTTGTTCTTTCTTTTATTAATGTGTTGTATCACATTCATTGATTTGCAGATGTTGAACCACCCTTGCAGCCCTGGAATAAATCCCACTTGGTCGTGGTGAACAATCCTTTTATGTACTTTTGAATCCTATTGGCTAGTATTTTGGTGAGAATTTTTGCATCTGTGTTCATCAAGGATATTGGTCTGTAGTTCTCTCTTTTGATGGGCTCCTTGTCTGGTTTTGGGTTCAAGGTGATGCTGGCCACATAAAATGGGTTTGAAAGTTTTCCTTCCATTTCTATTTTTTGGAACAGTTTCAGGAGAATAGGAATTAGTTCTTCTTTAAATGTCTGGTAGAATTCCCCCGGGAAGCCGTCTGGCCCTGGGCTTTTGTTTGTTTTGGAGCTTTTTGATGACTGTTTCAATCTCCTTACTGGTTATCGGTCTGTTCAGGTTTTCTATTTCTTCCTGGTTCAGTTGTGGTAGTTTATATGTCTCTAGAAATTAATCCATTTCTTTCAGATTGTCAAATTTGTTGGCGTAGAGTTGCTCATAGTATGTTCTTGTAATTGTCTGTATTTCTTTGGTGTTCGTTGTGAGCTCTCCTCTTTCATTCATGATTTTATTTATTTGGGTCCTTTCTCTTTTTTTTTGATAACTCCGGCCAGGGGTTTATCAATATTATTAATTCTTTCAAAGAACCAGCTCCTAGTTTCCTTGATTTGTTCTATTGTTTTTTTTTTTTTGTTTCTCTTTCATTGATTTCTGCTCTGATCTTTATGATTTCTCTTCTCCTGCTGGGTTTAGGGTTTCTTTCTTGTTCTTTCTCCAGCTCCTTTAGGTGTAGGGTTAGGTTGTGTACCTGAGACCTTTCTTGTTTCTTGAGAAAGGCTTGTACCACTCTATATTTTCCTCTCAGGACTGCCTTTGTTGTGTCCCACAGATTTTAAACCACTGTGTTTTCATTATCATTTGTTTCCATGAATTTTTTCAATTCTTCTTTAATTTCCTGGTTGACCCATTCATTTTTTAGAAGGATGCTGTTTAGTCTCCATGTATTTGGGTTCTTTCTAACATTCCTCTTGTGATTGAGTTCTAGCTTCAGAGCATTGTGGTCTGAAAATATGCAGGGAATGATCCCAATCTTTTGATACTGGTTGAGACCTGATTTAGGACCGAGGATGTGATCTATTCTGGAGAATGTTCCATGTGCACTAGAGAAGAAGGTGTATTCTGTTGCTTTGGGATGAAATGTTCTGAATATATCTGTGATGTCCATCTGGTCCAGTGTGTCATTTAAGGCCTTGATTCCTTGTTGATCTTTTGCTTGGATGATCTGTCCATTTCAGTGAGGAGAGTGTTAAAGTCCCCTACTATTATTGTATTATTGTTGATGTGTTTCTTGATTTTGTTATTAATTGGTTTATATAGTTGGCTGCTCCCACGTTAGGGACATAGATAATTAAAATTGTTAGATCTTCTTGTTAGACAGATCCTTTGAGTACGATATAGTATCCTTCCTCATCTCTTATTATAGTCTTTGGCTTAAAATCTAATTGATCTGATATAAGGATTGTCACTCCTGCTTTCTTCTGATGTCCATTAGCATGGTAAATTCTTTTCCACCCCCTCACTTTAAATCTGGAGGTGTCTTCGGGTTTAAAATGAGTTTCTTGTAGGCAACATATAGATGGGTTTTGTTTTTTTTATCCATTCTGATACCCTGTGTCTTTTGATTGGGGCATTTAGCCCATTAACATTCAGGGTAACTACTGAGAAATATGAATTTAGTGCCATTGTATTGCCTATAAGGTGACTGTTATTGTATATTGTCTCTGTTCCTTTCTGATCTACTACTTTTAGGGTCTCTCTTTGCTTAGAGGACCCCTTTCAATATTTCCTGTAGAGCTGGTTTGGTGTTTGTAAATTCTTTCAGTTTTTGTTTGTCCTGGAAGCTTTTAATCTCTCCTTCTATTTTCAATGATAGCCTAGCTGGATGTAGTATTCTTGGCTGCATGTTTTTCTCGTTTAGTACTCTGAATACATCATGCCAGCTCTTTCTGGCCTGCCAGGTCTCTGTGGATAAGTCTGCTGCCAATGTAATATTTTTACCATTGTATGTTACAGACTTTTTTTCCCGGGCTGCTTTCAGGATTTTCTCTTTGTTACTAAGACTTGTAAATTTTACTATTAGGTGACGGGGTGTGGACCTATTCTTATTGATTTTGAGGGGGGTTCTCTGAACCTCCTGGATTTTGATGCTTGTTCCCTTTGCCATATTGGGGAAATTCTCTCCAATAATTCTCTCTAATATACCTTCTGCTCCCCTCTCTCTTTCTTCTTCTTCTGGAATCCCACTTATTCTAATGTTGTTTTGTCTTATGGTGTCACTTATCTCTCACATTCTCCCCTCGTGGTCCAGTAGCTGTTTGTCCCTCTTTTGCTCAGCTTCTTTATTCTCTTTCATTTGGTCTTCTATATCGCTAATTCTTTCTTCTGCCTCATTTATCCTAGCAGTGAGAGCCTCCATTTTTGATTGCACCTCATTAATAGCTTTTTTGATTTCAACTTGGTTAGATTTTAGTTCTTTTATTTCTCCAGAAAGTGCTTTTATATCTCCTGAGAGGGTTTCTCTAATATCTTCCATGCCTTTTTCAAGTCCGGCTAGAACCTTGAGAATCGTCATTCTGAACTCTAGATCTGACATATTACCAATGTCTGTATTGATTAGGTCCCTAGCCTTCGGTACTGCCTCTTGTTCTTTTTTTTTGTGGTGAATTTTTCCACCTTGTCATTTTGTCTAGATAAGAGTATATGAAGGAGCAAGTAAAATACTAAAAGGGTGGCAACAACCCTAGGAAAAAATGCTTTAACCAAATCAGAAGAGATCCCAAATCGTGAGGGGGAAGAAAGGGGATAAAAAGAGGTTCAGAAAGAAAGAAAAAAAAATGAAACAATTAAAAAAAGAAAACGAATAAAGAAAAAATATAAAAAATAAAAAATATATATATTGATAAACTAGTTAAAAAACGTTAAAAAAGAAAAGGGTAAAAGTTAAAAAACATTTGGCAGAAGAAGAGAAAAAAATTGAAAAAGAAAAAAAAATTAAATTAACTGCAAGGCTAAAGAATCATGGGGAGAACGCCATGAGTTCCGTGCTTTGCTTTCTCCTCCTCTGGAATTCCGCTGCACTCCTTGGTATTGAAACTGCACTCCTTGGTAGGTGAACTTGTTCCTGGCTGGATTTCTTGTTGATCTTCTGGGAGAGGGGCCTGTTGTAGTGATTCTCAAGTGTCTTTGCCCTAGGCGGGATTGCACCGCCCTTACCAGAGGCCAGGTTGGGTAATCCGCTCGGGTTTGCTTTTGGGAGCTTTTGTTCCCTGAGCGCTTTCTGTAGAGTTCTGGAGGACGGGAATAAAAATGGTGGCCTCCCAGTCTCCGGCCTGGAGGAGCCGAGAGCCTGGGGCCCCACTCCTCAGTGAGCCCTCAGAGAACAGCGCCCAATTACTCCTGTCACCCTGGCCTCTGGCCACGCTCTGAGCTGACTGAGCCTGCGACCAGTTCAAGGTAAACCTGAGCTTAGAGCTCACTCCTTGGCTCTGTCTCTGTAGGCAGCTTCCCCGCTCTAATACCTGTAAGCTCTGTGACATTCAGACACCCCCGATCCTTCTGTGACCCTGCGGGACCTGAGGCCACGCTGACCCCACGTGGGCTTCACCCCAGTTAAGCCTCTGGAGTGATATCCCTTAGCAGAACAGACTTTTAAAAGTCCTGCTTTTGTGCTCCGTTGCTCTGCCGCTTGCCGGGAGTCGGCCCCTCCCCCCGAGGTCTATCTTCCCGTCGCTTTGGATTCACTTCTCCGCCAGTCCTACCTTTCAGAAAGTGGTTGATTTTTTGTTTCTAGAATTGCTATTCTTCTTCTCTTCGATCTCCCGTTGGATTTGTAGGTGATTGCAATGTTCAGATAAGCTATCTACCTAATCTCCGGCTACCTGAAGTAGTCTTAGCCTGCTACTTCTCTGCCATCTTGACTTCTCCCCCCGCCCCCCCTTTTTTAAGAGTGAGCACTTCCTTATATCTGTGTCACAAACAGCTGTCATCATGGCTTAGCTATCTCTTTTAATTCTCTCTTTTATTTTTGAAAAATAAAAATGCAAAAAAAAAAGAAAAATTCAAATATACACATTAAAATAAGATCAAATGTCATGTCAGTCCTGTTAGTGTGTGTGTGTGCATATACATGCACAGACACACCTGCATACCCCAAAGATTTTTACAGCATATTTATGCATCTTTACTTATAGTAGCTTCAAACTGGAAAATAGTCCAGGAGTCCCTTAGTAGGAGAATAAATAAATTGAGATAAATGTATATAATGGAATTCTACTTAGCAATAAAAAAGAACAGATTATAGATTAAAGAGTGAAAGCATCTTATACAAATGTACATTATATATGATTCTATTTATCTGAAGTTGCAGAATTGGCAAAATTTCTCTGAGGTGAGAAGAAAGCAATACTGGCTGGTATGAGTGTTTTTAGAGCTCTGAGGAGAAACTGACCCTTGCCTTTCTTTCCTAGCTTCTGGTGGTTGCCAGTAGTCCTTGGCATTCCTTGGTTTTACAGATACATCACTCTAGTATTCCCCTATGTTACATGGCTTTCTCGTCTATATGTCTCTCTATCTCTTGACATGGCTTCTTATAAAGACACTAGTCATTGGATTTAGGGTACACCCTAATCTAGTTATCTTAGCTAATTACATGTGCAAACACCCAACTTCCAAGTAAGGTAACATTCTAACATTCAGAGTGGATATACATTTTTGGAGGACACTATTCAACCCACTACAAGACCTCAGTGTGATTTTTGCTAGCCTTGTTTGAATCCCTGAAATCTGATTTTGGTTTTCAGACCTGGTATAGGCAACTTACTTTGTAGCCCTCAGGCTCAGGGCAGTTTTCCATGTGGAAATAACCACTTTTGACATACTTCTCAAGTAGATTTCAGCTGATATTCATGCCCCTCTTCATTAGAAATGCAGGATGTTGGTTTTTTATTCTTACAAGTTGCAAACAAAACACTGTTAATGCAGTGAGTATACCTTGCAAATCATTGCTGTAGACTTAGCTAGCATAGTTTGTCGCTTTGGATATTGGTCTGAAAAGATCTGGACATACATCTGGACACATTTCCCCATATGTCCTCTCAGATGGAAGGTCCAGGTTTTAAGTTTTCTACTTTCTCTTCATAAGACCCCTTTCATCTTAACATAACAAGCTTCATTGGCTAACAGTGTTCAGAGGAAGTGATAGCCTAACCATTCTATGGGAGAAACTCTATGGACTAGTAGCTTAGACTGGCTGTCAATATGTAAAATGGGATATAAAGAAATTTATAGAATTCTTTCTTCTAGAGAAATTCTGGTACTTCTATTTATTATTATTTTTAGTTCAGAAGCTTTCTTTTTCTTTGCTTTCCAGCTATCTTAACAAACTTAATTTCTATACTATTGAAAGATAAACTGAAGTACATTGAAATTTTGAAAGGTTTATTTGAATAAACATTAATTTGAATCTGGTGACACCAAGTTGAAAATGGTTGGGAGCTCTCCACCAGCAGGATGTAAAGGAAAGACTTTTTTTTTTTTCCCCATTTTCCCATCCCTCCACCCTTCCCACCCACCCCACAACGACCCTTAGATTGTTTCCTATGATTAAGATTTTCTTATGGTTTGTCTCCCTCTCTGGTTTCATTTTGTTTGATTTTTTCCTCTCTTCCCCTATGATCCTGTTCTGTTTCTTAAATTCCATGTGAGTGGGATCATATGATGATTGTCTTTCTCTGAATTGACTTATTTCACTTAGCATAATACCCTCTAATTCTATCCATGTCATTGCAAATGGCAAGATTTCATTTTTTCATGGATGTGTAATATTCCATTGTATATGTATACCACATCTTCGTCATTCATCTGTCTATGGACATCTAGGCTCTTTCCAATAGTTTGGCTATTGTGGACATCAGTGCTATAAACATCGGGGTGCACGTGCCCTTTCAGATCACTGCATTTGTACTTTTGGGGTAAATACCCAGTAGTGCATTTGCTGGGTTGTAAGGTAGCTCTATTCTCAACTTTTTGAGAACCTCTATACTGTTTTCCAGAGTGGTTGCACCAGCTTGCATTCCTACCAACAGTGTAGGAGGACTCCCCTCTCTGTGTCCTCTCCAATATCTGTCGTTTTTTGACTTGTTAATTTTAGCCATTCTGACTGGTGTGAAGTGGTATTTCATTGCGTTTTTGATTTGTATTTCCCAGATGCAAGTGATGTTGAGCATTTCTCACGTGTCTGTTGGCCATTTGTATGTCTTCTTTGGAGAAATGTCTGTTCGTGTCTTCTCCCCATTTCTTGATTAGATTATTTGTTCTTTGGGTGTTGAATTTGATAAGTTCTTTATAGATTTTGGATACTAGCCCTTTATCTGATATGTCACAAATATCTTCTCCCATTCTGTTGGTCATCTTTTTCTTTTTTCCTGTTTTCTTTGCTGTGTAAAAGCTTTTGATCTTGATGAAGTCCCAATAGTTCATTTTTGCCTTTGTTTCCCTTGCCTTTGGAGATGGGTCTAGCAAAAAGTTGCTGTGGCCGAGGTCGAAGAGGTTTATGCCTATGTTCTTCTCAAGGATTTTGATGGATTCCTTTCTCACATTGAGGTCTTTCCTCCATTTTGAGTCTATTTTTGTGTATGGTGTAAGGAAATGGTCCAGTTTCATTCTTCTGCATGTGGCTGTCCAATTTTTCCAACACCATTGTTGAAGAAACTGCTTTTCCATCAGATATTCTATCTTGCTTTGTTGAAAATTAATTGACCGTAGAGTTGAGGATCCATTTCTGGGTTTTTGTTCTGTTCCATTGTTCTATGTATTTGTTTTTGTGCCAGTACCATACAGACTTGATGATTATAGCTTTGTAATAGAGGTTGAAGTCCAGAATTGTGATGCCACCAGTTTCAGTTTTCTTTTTCAATGTTCTTGAAGAAAGGTTTTTGTAAAGCAGACACTGAAGCAAAGCTAGGGAATTATTTGATTGGCTGCAGCTTAAGTGATTGTCCTATTTGGGAAAGCCTGGTTGGCTGTTTGTGATTGCTTGTTGTTAAGTTTTGGTTTCTTAATCTTGAGGCACTTATGAGAATTGACCCTGGCTTAGGTTTTGCTTTGCTTATGTAGGCTCCCAGAGTATTAGAACCACCTCAATCTAATGACTTCCTTGTTTAATTAGTTTAACAGCACCTTCCTACAATCCAGGGGCAAATGGATACCTGAAGCTAGCCAGTTCATGCCATGAAAATGCAGAAAGTAAAGTGATTAATAAAAACAAAATGCCATACTTATCACAAATACGTTTTTCACTTTTAAATAAATACTTATCAATAGCCAATAACATTCTAGGCCATATGTGTACAATATTTCACATACACTAATTATTTTAATAATATACAACAGATGGATGTATCCTACCATCCTATCACATAATGTTTTCCAGTACTCTCTAGTTGTCACAGCATTTTTCTTGCATTTTTCTCATTTGCAATTCATAACTTCAAGAATTATAGTGCTTATTTTTAGCTACAAGCATTGAGGCTCAGAGAGACATAAGTTCATAGAATTATTACAAGGAGAAATCAGAAAAATCTCAGCTTTTATGAAATCTAATTTAGTGCTCTTTATATCTATCCCTAGAGAAAGATTATGTAATTCTGCTTTTAAAAATAGTATTTTCTTAGGCATCTCATAGAATTTCTTAGCCTGAGGTTTGTAATGTGTATCTTAAACAGAAAGTAGAGGAAGAAGATTGTTTTTCTGCTCTATAGGGTTATTAAAAGAATTAAGTAACCATTATTTAAAAGATTTAAAAAAAATAAAATGAAATAAAGTTATTTTGTGTTAGGTTCACAGGTGCATAACATGGTATTATTTATAGTGTTAGCTGAGTAATATTCATTTCTTCCTTATTTCATAAAAATAAAATCTTCTTTTTTAGCTGTTTAGAAATAAATGCAGAGAGACTAGTAAAATTAGAATGTCAGCAGTTTGTAACCTCTGACAAAATAGTAAACCTAGGGAATAATTTTCAGTGGCTGCCAATACCTTTATGTTGAAGACTGCCAGAAAAATTTATTGGAAGAAAGAGGCTGACAACACCTGAATTCTTTCCAAAAACTAAACCTGAATTTTATCTGTGTAAAAGTACAGAAATACGGACCATAGGAAACAGGTACCTCAGGATTTTTTCCATTTGCATAATCTAAAATATGGGAAATTCTCCAAAACAAATTATCCCATTTATTTAACAAAATGTTTTTTTCCCAAAGTTTTTTAAAGAGAGGTAGAACCTATAGATTAAAATTAATAAGCATGTTAATCACATGGAAAATATGGGCCTTATCTTGATTATGAATTGAACAAGTCAATTGTAAAAATATAAAATCAGGGAAATTTGAATAGTGACCAAATGTTTGAGAATGTTAGTGATTAGTGATAAGTTTTATTTTAGTTGTGAAAATGTGTTATGTTTATGTTTAAAGAAAAGTATTTTTATATTTTATAGATATGTACTGAAACATTTACAGATTAGAAGGTATGATGTATCTTTGTGCTTTAAATCTATATGTGGGGATGGACTGATTGGGTATATGTAGAATAAAATTGTTTAGAATTAATTGTTTAAGCATAGTAATGGATGATACCAGTTTACTTCTTTCCTTCTTATAGATGTAAAATTTTCCTTATTGAAAATTAAAACTCAAAAAAGAAAAACTAAAAATAAACCTGTTTGAATTGTTTAAGCCCACTTTTATTTTTTTATTATTTTTAAAGAGTTATTTATTTGAGAGGGAGAGAGAGAGCTCACATGAGCAGGAGGAGGGGCAAAGGGAGAGGGAAAGAGAGAATCCCAAGCAGACTTCCTGCTAACCGAGGAGCCCAACAAGTGGGGCTGGGTCTCATGACCTGAGCTGAAATCAAGAGTTGGATGCTTAACCAACTGAGCCACTCAGGTGCCCCCAAGTCTACTTTTAAATAATCCATGGGTTGAATATTTTTATCTAAATGAAAAGGAAAATATTAATCTAAAAACATACGGGATTTTGTTATATTAAGGAAATGTGATAGCTGTGTATTTACAAGAGATAAGTGAAAGACTAAAATTTAATGAACTAAAATTCCAATAAAAGAATAAACACAGAGGCGCCAGGGTGGCTCAGTGGGCTAAACCTCTGCCTTTGCCTCAGGTCATGATCTCAGGGTCCTGGGATCGAGCCCTGCATCTGGCTCTCTGTTCAGCGGGCAGCCTGCTTCCTCCTCTCTCTCTGTCTGCCTCTCTGCCTACTTGTGATCTCTCTCTCTGTGTCAAATAAGTAAATAAAATCTTAAAAAAAAAGAATAAACACAGATGATGTGGAAAATAGAATAAATATACAAAATAAGGAAATGGAAAACAATGGCACAGTGGATATCAAGAGTATGTAAATACAAGGTCTCAGTAGATGGTTACAGTTTCTTGGCAAATTAGGAATAAGAGGGCATTTCTTTAATTTTATAAAATGAATCTACCAAAAACCCACAGCAAAGTATTAATCTTAATGTGAAAACATTGTAAGTGGTCCCTTTAAAATCAGGAACTAGGGGTGCCTGGGTGGCTCAGTGGATTAAGCCGCTGTCTTTGGCTCAGGTCATGATCTCAGTGTCCTAGGATCGAGCCCCGCATGGGGCTCTCTGCTCAGCAGGGAGCCTGCTTCCCCTTCTCTCTCTGCCTCTCTGCCTACTTGTGATCTCTCTCTCTGTCAAATAAATAAATAAAATCTTTAAAAAATAAATAAATACAATAAAATCAGGAACTAGTGGCACCTGGGTGGCTCAGTCAGTTAAACATCTGCCTTAGGCTCAGGTCATGATCCCAGGGTCCTGGGATCCAGCCCCTCATCGGGCTCCTTGCTCAGCAGGTGTCTGCTTCTTCCTCTCCCCTTCCCCCTGCTCATGCTATCTCTCTCTCTCTCTCTCAAATAAATAAATAAAATCTTAAAAAAATAAAATCAGGAACTAGGTGAGCATACTTAATATCACTCTTTCAAGACAATATTGATCTGGAAGGGCATAGCTATGTCAATAATGTAGAAAAATAAATCAAAAGAATAAGTATTTGAAAGAAAGAAGCTATACTTTCCTTATTCACAGATAATATGCTTAGTTACAAAGAAAACCCAAAATTGTGTACAGAAGAAATACTTAAATTAATAATAGATTTTAGAAAGATATGGAAGAAATGTGTCTTCTGAAATTTATTTGCTTCTAACTGGGGTTTACAAGTTTGTGTAGAGATTCAGAGGTCAGAGTGAAGTTTCCTAGCTTTTTTCAGTCTGTATGAGGTCAGACATTGAAGCTGAACTTCACTGACACTGAATGCAGCTCTCAGCATCTTATCTTTAAAAGAGGAGGTGTCAACATTGACTGCATGTTAGAATCACTTGGGAGCTCTCAAGATTTCTGGTACCTAGGTTTCACCTCCCCAAATTCTGATTTAATTGTTCTGTTCTATACTCTGAGCATCAGGATTTTAAAAGCTCTCAATTGATTCTGTTATGCAGTTTAATTGATATCTGCTTTGAGAAAAAAGTTGGAAGTAAACAATTTCATTACCTCTCCTCTAACCTCAGGGCTTCTGCCCAAGATTCTTGGCTTGTAGCGCTTATCTTCATATTGTGCTTCAAGGATTTCAGATGCAATTGCTTAATTTATCAGAGTTGTACTAGGACTTCAACTTAGTTTGAGGCATATCTGAACTAAAGTGTTGAAGTTTATTTGTTCCTTAGTGCAGCATTTACCCAAACCCCTGATGATTAAGGTTATTTATTAAAGATACATATTTCTAGACCATTTTCTAGACTCTGAAGGATGGAGGGGTTTGGGAAGATGCATTTCAAATGAGAGCTCCAAATTCTTCTTATAATCAAGTAAGTTAAAAAAAATACTGCATAAATGAAACCATTAACACTATTAAATTTTAGTTTATACTTTACCATCTTATTTATCTATTTCATTGATAAAACAAGTAAAGCTTTGTTTTCTATCAGGAAACATACTTACCTTTATTTACTTCAAAATGTACATGAGCTGGGCGCCTGGGTGGCTCAGTGGCTTAAGCCTCTGCTTTCGGCTCAGGTCATGGTCTCAGGGTCCTGAGATATAGCCCTGCATCGGGATCTCTGCTTGGTGGGGAACCTGCTTCCCCCTCTCTTTCTGCCTGCCTTTTTGCTTATTTGTGATCTCTCTCTCTCTCTGTATCAAATAAATATATAAATAAATAAATAAATAAATAAATAAATAAATAAATATCCAAAATGTACATGAGAACATAGAGGCATCCTTATCCTTGTGATGTCCTCCAAAGAGAACAGTCTTGAACCCATGACAGATTTTGCTTCCCCAGGACAAAGAAACACATGACATCACCATCATGACTTTGGATAAACAATGGCTTTAAATCACAAGTTTTGTAAAGGTTATTATATTCAAGCAAAATGCTCCAAATGTTTATTTAAATGGCCTGTAAACAATATTCTAGTATGAATTATAACATTAGCAACAGAAAGTATCAGATGATAGTGACGTACTTTAAACATTTTATTTTAAGAAAGCCTAAAGTTAGCTGGCTTTAACTATAGGAGAAAAGAAAACCAGCTAATTGCTGTTAGAGCAGGTGATCATTCTGATTCCTGATGGAGATTTAGTTACATTACACTGTTTTCAATATGCACAGTTGATAGGGAGTTATTAGAGTAACATTATGAAATTCACTAGTATATATGCAGATATGTGTATTTCATTTCAAAGCATTGGATTTGAATGTGAATGCTTAATTTTAATTGGATTTTGTGATACCTTATATGCTAGAGAAATGTCTACATGAATGTTTCAGCTAACATGTAAATCTCATACTGTGTGAAAACACCTGACAATTTTTAAAGCGCAGATATACTTGAACTAAAAATATGTAAGTTTCAGTTATAAGAAATTATAGGAGTTTGGGTGTACACAGGTCTTGAATAGTCAATATCTCTGTTCTCTGAAATAAGTTATGTTTCACAAAAAAGTTGCTTTGAATGGGGTGAAAATATCACCCAAGATGTTGTAGACTAATACTGCTTTTCTAGAGCTAAATATCTACTAGGTAAGGTGAGAACCATTCATTCTGACAAAATGGTTCTTTAGGATACAGTCTGAGATAAGTCTAATTCTTCCATGCATGAAGCTTTTTAATGGTCTTAGGAGGAATTAAATACATTGGGCAAGAGGGAATTAAGGTGGAAAGACGTGTTTTTTGTTTTTGTTTTTTTTTTTCCCTCTCTAAGTGAAATATGTTGTGAAGCTACTGGAAATGTTTGCATAGCTCTGTTAATGAAATCGTCTCCTTCAAAGAAACAGCTACAAATTAATCAGAGCCAAAGGTGTATGTTGCCAGTCTATTTTAAATAGGTGTTTTTAATATTGGAGGAGGAGTTGGTGCACTGCAACAAACAAACAAAAAACATGAAACTGACAGAAATAGAGGACCTTATGGATTTTTATATTTGATGGCAGTGCTTTTAAGTTTCTGATTTTTTTTATTTCTTAGTATAATTGACTAACTGAATTTTTAGAGTAAAAGGAAATATAAATATGCGTGTCTCGATAAGATGGGAAATTTCTCCAACTATCTTTCCTATGGAATTTGTGATTTTAGTATGTATATATACATAGATGTATGTGTATACATAGGACTATGTGATTATATGAATATATATGTTTCTAGAAGGCTGAAGCTGAAGCAATATATATATATGACTTGAAAAATTGAGAGCAAGAAACTTCTCAATGACTATTTGCCCCTAAATTTACATTGATTCACTTTATGTAGAGTGTTCCATTCATTCACGTTATGAACTTATGAACTTGCTGGGCTAGTTAAAAGAAATATATGTATATTGATCTTGGAATGCACATGTGTCATTGCTGCCTTTAGGGAAAATACATGGCAGTACCATTAGAAAAATCAAGTAAGTTTCAAAGACTGTTTTATTAGTAAAGTTATCTTTAAATCGGGTGGTTTGAAGGTACATTTACTTTTTAGAATAAGAGGAGATAATTTATTGTACTACAGGAGTATGTAATGCCCTTTTGGCTTCAGTTTGTATCTTACCCTACAATTTTAGATACATAGGAAACAATGTTAATTTGTGAAATAAGAGTGGAGGAGGAAAGACTGACTGTAAAATATTAAGCTTATTGTAATAGTTACTGGTTGTTTGTCATGAGAAGGATATAACAATGTGGGCAAAACACAAAGTAGGCAGTCAATAAATGTTAGTTGTATTGGTTTAATTCACAATCTGAGATTTAACTAACTTCTGATTTCCACATACATGTTTGTCAAAACAAGAAACCTGTAAAACTGCAGCTAGATGTATTCAAACCTCTTGCTACAAGGGGCACCTGGGTGGCTCAGTGGGTTAAAGCCTCTGCCTTGGGCTCAGGTCATGATCTCAGGGTCCTGGGATTGAGCCCCACATCAGGCTCTCTGCTCAGCGGGGAGCCTACTTCCCCCCCTCTGCCTGCCTCTCTGCCTACTTTTGATCTCTGTCTGTCAAATAAATAAATAAAATATAAAAAAAAACAACCCTCTTGCTCCAAGTAAACAGGAAAAAAAAAAAAGAAGAATAAATACACCTACTATTGGTAGCAGGGTTACCATTTATGGACAAAAAATGGCATTTATTCCTGGAAATTAGAAATTAATTGATAGGGTGTGCCCAGGTCGCTCAGTTGGTTAATGTCTGCCTTCAGCTAAGGTCATGGTCCCAGGGTCCTGTGATGAGTCCTGTATCTAGCTCCCTGCTCAGTGGGGAGTCTGCTTTTCCCTCTCCCTCTGCCTTATTCCCTGCTCATTCTCTTTCAAATAAATAAATAAAATAAAATAAATGAATTAATAGAAAAAGTGACAGACATGAGGAATACCGTTGTGTAAAGAAGAGACATCTGTGTCAGACTGAACAGTTGGGGACTGTGTTCCAGTGCAGAAAAAATGTGAGGGAGAAATGTAAAAAAAAAAAAATGAGAAATAATTACAGTATACTTGATATGATAACAGATGCTAAATAGAGTGGTTAAGATAAAGTGTACTCATTTATTAAGAGAGAAGACAAACACAGTCAACAATGTATTCATTTCAAGGAATAGATACTTATTTTAAAGAACTGACTTTAGAATAGAATATTGACTTTAAAGGAACAAATTCAGAATATAAGTTTCTCTGATATATCATTTGAAGTTATTTTAGTGAGATCAGTATGTACTCCTAAAGTAATCTTGACACTATGGGCTGATGAGTTTAGTTGGATGACAAATAACCGCATTTCAGAATACATCTGCTTTGCTTATTAGGTATTATGTTATTGATGTAGTGGTTAAAGGTTACTGATCCTTCTAAAGTTCAAGAAAGAGACAAGAGAACAACAGAATAGCTTGAAATACTTGACACAAGAAGGCTAGCATCTGAGTATCTTGATATTACAAGGTAACCAATGATCCTCAGAGCATTTGTTTCTGTAATCTTTGTATCAGGAATAATCTTAGGTATAGGAATTTAAAGACAATGTTTTCTTTGTATACATCCAGCAGAATAGATTTTCACAGATAGCCTGAGCTAGTGCATAGGAACTTCTTATTGTTTGGTAAATCATCTGATTTCAGTCACCAAATTCTGTTGCTTTACTTTTATTTCCAACAAAGAGACTGTTTCTTCTATCAGGAGCATTTATTGATGTACTCTTTGCAATTACTTTTATTCCTAAATTTCAGAAACTTTTTTATTATATTCTAACCATTATCAACTGGTATTTTTTCAAAAGAAAATTTAATTTTTTTTCATCCAATAAGCTGTCATTTTATATTAAAGGCATTAAAAGATCAGTAAATAATGGAGAATGAAAGAGCAGTATAAACCTAATGATCCTGTCACAATAATATCTTTAAATGAAAAAATGAACTGAAGCTCAGGAAAAAATACTTTCCTCAATCAATAAAAAAGGTTTTATGGTATAGTTAATGTTAAAATAGGCAACTAGGAGCATGCTGATCTACTGATTTGAAATAAGGCTGAAGATAAAAACGTCCATTTCTATTTTGTTTTCATCTTCTAAAAACAAGAGAATTTATCTTCAAATCTGGAAATATATTACAAAGAATTCAAAGAGCAAACTGCTTTCTGAAAGGTGAAGAACCATTAGGGAAGAGCACAGTTGTTTTAAATATTAATTTGCTTTTGAGGCTTGTTCAATTTATGTTACAAAGTACTGGAATAATTTACAGATATTGCTCAGTCACTGTTGAACATCCTTGAGACATTATGAAAAAGAAAAGAGGTTCTAAAATATAGAGGATTCCATTATATTAATTTTTAAATAACATTATGAATTGGATTTTCTAAAGTTATAGAGAAGTGAACTTGCTGTAAACTCTTTCCTTTTTTTTATTATAAGATTCTTCTAGTTTGAGTTATGCAGTGTGTTCTGTTTATGCATTATCTTCAGAATATTTTTCCTATATTCCAGGCATACCACAATATTTTTATTTCTTAAAACGAAATACAGATCCACTCACATTGTCATGCTTGTTCTGTAAGGCACTTAGTTGTTGTTGTTGTTTTAAGATTTTATTTATTTGACAGAGAGAGAGAGAGAGAACAAAAGTGGGGGAACAGCAGGCACAGAGAAAGGGAGACATAGGCTTTCCACTGAGCAGGGATCCAGATGCTGGGCTCGGATCCCATAACCCTGGGATCATGAGCTGAGGCCAAGGCAGATGCTTAACCAACTGAGCCACTTAGGTGCCCCTGTAAAGTACCTATTTAGGAATAACTTGCATATAAGATACAAATAAATTGTCTAACGATCAATTTATTTTTAATTTTTTTATTTATTATTTTTTTATAACCATATAATGTATTTTTATCCCCAGGGGTACAGGTCTGTGAATCGCCAGGTTTACACACTTCACAGCCCTCACCATAGCACATACCCTCCTCAATGTCCATAACCCCACCCCCCTCTCCCAACCCCCCTCCCCCCAGCAACCCTCAGTTTGTTTTGTGAGATTAAGAATCACTTATGGTTTGTCTCCCTCCCAATCCCATCTTGTTTCATTTATTCTTCTCCTAATCCCCTAACCCCCCATGTTGCATCTCTACTTCTTCATATCTGGGAGATCATGTGATAGTTGTCTTTCTCCGATTGACTTATTTCACTAAGCATAATACCCTCTAGTTCCATCTATGTCGTCACAAATGGCAAGATTTCATTTCCTTTGATGGCTGCACAGTATTCCATTGTGTATATATACATCTTCTTTATCCATTCATCTGTTGATGGACATATAGGTTCTTTCCATAGTTTGGCTATTATAGACATTGCTGCTATAAACATTCAGGTGCACATGCCCCTTCAGACCACTACATTTGTATCTTTAGGGTAAATACCCAGTAGTGCAATTGCTGGGTCATAGGGTAGTTCTATTTTCAACATTTTGAGGAACCTCCATGCTGCTTTCCAGAGTGGTTGCACCAGCTTGCATTCCCACCGACAGTGTAGGAGGGTTCCCCTTTCTCCGCATCCTCGCCAGCATCTGTCATTTCCTGACTTGTTAATTTTAGCCATTCTGACTGGTGTGAGGTGGTATCTCATTGTGGTTTGGATTTGTATTTCCCTGATGCCGAGTGATGTGGAGCACTTTTTCATGTGTCTGTTGGCCATCTGGATGTCTTCTTTGCAGAAATGTCTGTTCATGTCCTCTGCCCATTTCTTGATTGGATTATTTGTTCTTTGGGTGTTGAGTTTGCTAAGTTCTTTACAGATTTTGGACGCTAGCCCTTTATCTGATATGTCGTTTGCAAATATCTTCTCCCATTCTGTCAGTTGTCTTTTGGTTTTGTTAACTGTTTCCTTTGCTGTGCAAAAGCTTTTGATCTTGATAAAATCCCAATAGTTCATTTTTGCCCTTGCTTCCCTTGCCTTTAGCTTTGTTCCTAGAAGACATTGCTGCGGCTGAGGTCGAAGAGGTTGCTGCCTGTGTTCTCCTCAAGGATTTGGATGGATTCCTTTCTCACATCCATTTTGAGTCTATTTTCGTGTGTGGTGTAAGGAAATGGTCCAATTTCATTTTTCTGCATGTGGCTGTCCAATTTTCCCAACACCATTTATTGAAGAGGCTGTCTTTTTTCCATTGGACATTCTTTCCTGCTTTGTCAAAGATTAGTTGACCATAGAGTTGAGGGTCCATTTCTGGGCTCTCTATTCTGTTCCATTGATCTATGTGTCTGTTTTTATACCAGTACCATGCTGTCTTGATGATGACAGCTTTGTAATAGAGCTTGAAGTCCGGAATTGTGATGCCACCGACTTTGGCTTTCTTTTTCAATATTTCTTTGGCTATTCGAGGTCTTTTCTGGTTCCATATAAGTTTTAGGATTATTTGTTCCATTTCTTGGGAAAAAAATGGGTGGGATTTTGATAGGGATTGCATTAAATGTGTAGATTGCTTTAGGTAGCATAGACATTTTCACAATATTTGTTCTTCCAATCCAGGAGCATGGAACATTTTTCCATTTCTTTGTGTCTTCCTCAATTTCTTTCATGAATACTTTATAGTTTTCTGTATAGATTTTGTGTATAGATTCTTAGCCTTTTTGGTTAGGTTTATTCCTAGGTATCTTATAGTATTGGGTGCAATTGTAAATGGGATTGACTCCTTCATTTCTCTTTCTTCTGTCCTGTTGTTGGTGTAGAGAAATGCAACTGATTTCTGTGCATTGAGTTTATATCCTGACACTTTACTGAATTCCTGTACAAGTTCTAGCAGTTTTGGAGTGGAGTCTTTTGGGTTTTCCACATATAGTATCATATCATCTGCAAAGAGTGATAGTTTGACTTCTTCTTTGCCAATTTGGATGTCTTTAATTTCTTTTTGTTGTCCGATTGCTGAGGCTAGGACTTCTAGTACTATGTTGAATAGCAGTGGTGATAATGGACATCCCTGCCGTGTTCCTGACCTTAGCAGAAAACTTTCAGTTTTTCTCCATTGAGAATGATATTTGCGGTGGGTTTTTCATAGATGGCTTTGATAATATTGAGGTATGTGCCCTCTATCCCTACACTTTGAAGAGTTTTGATCAGGAAGGGATGCTGTACTTTGTCAAATGCTTTTTCAGCATCTATGGAGAGTATCATATGGTTCTTGTTCTTTCTTTTATTAATGTGTTGTATCACATTGATTGATTTGCGGATGTTGAACCAACCTTGCAGCCCTGGAATAAATCCCACTTGGTCGTGGTGACTAATCCTTTTAATGCACGGTTGAATCCTATTGGCTGGTATTTTGGTGAGAATTTTCGCATCTGTGTTCTTCAAGGATATTGGTCTGTAATTCTCTTTTTTGATGGGATCCTTGACTGGTTTTGGGATCAAGGTGGTGCTGGCCTCATAAAATGAGTTTGGAAGTTTTCCTTCCATTTCTATTTTTTTGGAATACTTTCAGGAAAATAGGAATTAGTTCTTCTTTAAATGTTTGGTAGAATTCCCTGGGAAGCCGTCTGGCCCTGGGCTTTTTTTTTGTTTGGAGATTTTGGATGACTGTTTCAATCTCCTTACTGGTTATGGGTCTGTTCAGGTTTTCTATTTCTTCCTGGTTCAGTTGTGGTAGTTTATATGTCTCTAGGAATGCATCCATTTCTTCCAGATTGTCAAATTTGTTGGCGTAGAGTTGCTCATAGTATGTTTTTATAATTGTCTGTATTTCTTTGGTGTTCGTTGTGATCTCTCCTCTTTCATTCATGATTTTATTTATTTGGATCCTTTCTCTTTTCTTTTTGATAAGTCTGGCCAGGGGTTTATTGATCTTATTAATTCTTTCAAAGAACCAGTTCCTAGTTTCATTGATTTGTTCAACTATTTTTTTTTGGTTTCTCTTTCATTGATTTCTGCTCTGATCTTTATGATTTCTCTTCTCCTGCTGGGTTTAGGGTTTCTTTCTTGTTCTTTCTCCAGGTCCTTTAGGTGTAGGGTTAGGTTGTGTACCTGAGACCTTTCTTGTTTCTTGAGAAAGGCTTGTACCACTCTATATTTTCCTCTCAGGACTGCCTTTGCTCTGTCCCACAGATTTTGAACCACTGTGTTTTCATTATCATTTGTTTCCATGAATTTTTTCAATTCTTCTTTAATTTCCTGGTTGACCCATTCATTCTTTAGAAGGATGCTGTTTAGTCTCCATGTATTTGGGTTTTTTCCAAATTTCCTCTTGTGATTGAGTTCTAGCTTCAGAGCATTGTGGTCTGAAAATATGCAGGGAATGGTCCCAAACTTTTGATACCGGTTGAGACCTGATTTAGGACCGAGGATGTGATCTATTCTGGAGAATGTTCCATGTGCACTAGAGAAGAAGGTGTATTCTGTTGCTTTGGGATGAAATGTTCTGAATATATCTGTGATGTCCATCTGGTCCAGTGTGTCATTTAAGGCCTTGATTTCCTTGTTGACCTTTTGCTAGGATGATCTGTCCATTGCAGCAAGGGAGTGTGAAAGTCCCCTACTATTATTGTATTATTGTTGATGTGTTTTTTTGATTTTGTTATTAATCAGTTTATATAGTTGGCTGCTCCCACGTTAGGGACATAGATATTTAAAATTATTAGATACTCTTGTTGGACAGATCCTTTGAGTATGATATAGTGTCCTTCCTCATCTCTTATTATAGTCTTTGGCTTAAAATCTAATTGATCTGATATAAGGATTGCCACTCCTGCTTTTTTCTGATGTCCATTAGCATGGTAAATTCTTTTCCACCCCCTCACTTTAAATCTGGAGGTGTCTTCAGGTCTAAAATGAGTTTCTTGTAGGCAACATATTGATGGGTTTTGTTTTTTTTTATCCATTTTGATATCCTGTGTCTTTTGATTGGGGCATTTAGCCCATTAACATTCAGGGTAACTACTGAGAGATATGAATTTAGTACCATTGTATTGCCTGTAAGGTGACTGTTACTGTATATTTTCTCTGTTCCTTTCTGATCTACTACTGTTAGGCTCTCTCTTTGCTTAGAGGACCCCTTTCAATATTTCCTGTAGAGCTGGTTTGGTGTTTGCAAATTCTTTCAGTTTTTGTTTGTCCTGGAAGCTTTTAATCTCTCCTTCTATTTTCAATGATAGCCTAGCTGGATGTAGTATTCTTGGTTGCATGTTTTTCTCATTTAGTGCTCTGAATATATCATGCCAGTTCTTTGTGGCCTGCCAGGTCTCTGTGGATAAGTCCGCTGCCAATCTAATATTTTTACCATTGTATGTTTCAGACTTCTTTTCCCGGGCTAATTTCAGGATTTCTCTTTGTCACTAAGACTTGTAAATTTTACTATTAGGTGACGGGGTGTGGACCTATTCTTGTTGATTTTGAGGGGGGGTTCTTTGCACCTCTTGGATTTTGATGCTTGTTTCCTTTGCCATATTATGGAAATTATCTCCAATAATTCTCTCCAATATGCCTTCTGCTCCCCTCTCTCTTTCTTCTTCTTCTGGAATCCCACTTATTCTAATGTTGTTTCATCTTATGGTTTCACTTATCTCTCGCATTCTCCCCTCGTTGTCCAGTAGTTGTTTGTCCCTCTTTTGCTCAGCTTCTTTATTCTCTGTCATTTGGTCTTCTATATTGCTAATTCTTTCTTCTGCCTCTTTTATCCTTGCAGTGTGAGCCTCCATTTTTGATTGCACCTCATTAATAGCTTTTTTGATTTCAACTTGGTTAGATTTTAGTTCTTTTATTTCTCCAGAAAGGACTTTTATCTCTCTAGAGAGGGTTTCTCTTAATATCTTCCATGCCTTTTTCGAGCTCGGCTAGAACCTTAAGAATCATCATTCTGAACTTTAGATCTGACATATTACCAATGTCTGTATTGATTAGGTCTCTAGCCTTTGGTACTGCCTCTTGTTCTTTTTTTTTGTGGTGAGTTTTTCTGCCTTGTCATTTTGTCCAGATAACAATATATGAAGGAGCAAATAAAATACTAAAAGGGTGGCAAAGACCCCAGGAAAATGTGCTTTAACCTAATCAAAAGAGACCCCAAATCATCGTGGGGAGAAAGAGGATAAAAAGAAGTTCCGAAAAAATAAAAAACTAAAAAAAGAAAACAAATAAAGAAAACATATAAAAAATATATATGAGGAAAACTAGTTTAAAAACGTTAAAAAAGAAAAGGGTAAAAGTTAAAAAAATTTAGCAGAAAAAAAAATTTTAAATTAAAAAAAATTAAATTAACCTCAAGACTAAAGAATCATCGGGAGAAAGCCATGGGTTCCGTGCTTTGCTTTCTCCTCCTCTGGAATTCTGCTGCTCTCCTTAGTAGGTGAACTTGGTCTTGGCTGGATTTCTTGTTGATCTTCTGGGGGAGGGGCCTGTTGTAGTGATTCTCAAGTGTCTTTGCCCCAGGCGGAATTGCACCGCCCTTACCAGAGGCCAGGCTGAGTAATCCGCTGGGGTTCGCTTTCAGGAGCTTTTGTCCCCTGAATGCTTTCCATAGAGTTCTGGAGGACGGGAATGACAATGGAGGCCTCCCAGTCTTTGGACCGGAGGTGCTGAGAGCTTGGGGCCCCACTCCTCAGTGCGCCCTTAGAAAAAAGAGCCCAATCACTCCTCTCTCCCTGGTCTCTGGCCGTGTTCCAAGCTCACCCAGCCTGTGACTGGTTCAAGGTAACCCTGAACTGAGAGCTCACTCCTCAACTCTGTCTCTGTAGCTGGTTTCCCCGCTCTAATGCCTGCAAGGTCTGAGCCACTCAGACACCCTGATCCTTCCATGACCCCACGGGACCTGGGGCCACGCTGGCCCCGTGTGGGCTTCACCCCAGTTTAGCCTGTGGAGCGATGTACCTCAGTGGAGCAGACTTTTTTTTTTTAAGACTTTATTTATTTGACAAGTGGAGCAGACTTTTAAAAGTCCTGATTTTGTGCTCCGTTGCTCTGCCACTTGCTGGGAGCCGGCCCCTCCCCCTACTATCTTCCTGTCACTTTGGATTCACTTCTCCACCGGTCCATCCTTTCAGAAAGTGGTCTATTTTCTGTTTCTAGAATAGCTGTTCTTCTTGTCTTCAATCTCCCGTTGGATTTGTAGGTGTTTGCAATGGTTTGATAAGCTATCTAGCTGGTCTCGTGCTACCTGAAGCATTCTCAGCTTGCTACTTCTCCGCCATCTTGACTCCTCCTCCTAACGATCAATTTTTAAAATTCCTCTTGGTCATGGTAAGCACAACTGGAACAATAGACAAAGTTCTCATCTCTGTAGAAGTATTCTCTTCAGCTTCTTTTCTCCCCAAAGAGTCACCACTATGGCAACTTCTAAAATCATAGAGTAGTTTCAGGTATTTTTTTGAACTTTATATATATGCATTATGGTATCTTTGGTGCCTGTCATTTGTTATTTCAACATTTCAGTTATGAGGTTCATCCATATTGATGCAGAAATTTATAGTTTTAAATTTTTTCTTGCTATATCACATTCCAATATGTGAATGTACCACCATTTACATATCCATTTTCAGTTGTTGGACATTTTAGAAGTTTAAATTTTGGCACTATTATGTGTACTTCTGCTATAAAAATTCTAATTTATCACTATGTATCTGCTGAATTGTATAAGCATTTCGGTTGGCTATAAACCTAGAAATGGAATTACTGGGTAATAAAGTATTTCTGTTACTCTAATAGATATTGCCAAACAAATTACAAAATAGTTGTATTCTCACTAGTGGTATATGAGCGTTTAAATAGCTTTAGTCTTTTATAGAATTTAGGCATATTACATGTTTTTTTTTTTAAGTTTAGTTTTTTTTTTTTTGAGGGGGACTTATATATAACATTTCACTGTAGTTTTATGTTTTTTTCTCTGAAATCTAATGAAGGTGAACAACATTTCATTATTCATTGTCCATTTGGATATACATTATTATAAAGATCCTGTGCAAATCTATTGCTCATATTTCTAATGGATATTCTGCTTTTTCCTATTGATTCATATAAGTTATTTATATATTTTGCATTTAATCCATAGCAAAATTTGGGAAGAGTTGTCTATAACACTGAATCTTTTATTTCATGAACATTGTATAATCCCTCTACAGATTATTTAAAAATTTTCAACAGTGTTTTGCAGTTTTCAGTGTAAAAGCCTTGGATATTTTTATTAGTTTTATTCCTGTGTATTAGATGTTCTTGATGCTACTGAAATGGTAGTTTTATGAATTTCATGTTGCATTCATTTGTTGCTGGAGCTTAGGAATTTTTTTTTTTAACATATTTACCTTGTATAGTAACTTTGTAATCCAGAGATTTTGCTTAATTTTACTTAGGGATTCTAATAGTTTTCCCAAAGATTCCTTAGGTTTTCTAACAATACAATATCATATGCAAACAATAACAATTTTATTACTCCTTTTTCAGTTTTATACTATTTCCATTTCTCACCTCATTGAATATATTAAAAACTCCAGTACAATGTTTTCTCTTATTGATTAAGAGGATATCCTTATCTCATTCTCAAAATCAAGAGAAAATTTTTTATTTCACAATTAGTTGTGATGTTTACTTTAGGCTTTTTTTTTTTTTTAAGATTTTATTTATTTATTTATTTGGCAGAGAGAGAGAGAGAGAGAGTTTGAGAATATGAGTGCACAAGCAGGAGGAACAGTGGAGGGAGAGGGAGAAGCAGGCTCCCTGCTGAGCAGGGATTCCAGCTCAGGGCTCAATCCTAGGACTCTGGGCTCATGACCTGAACTGAAGACAGATGCTTAACTGACCAGGTGCCCTTCCTTTTTGTAGTAATTTCTGTTTTTAGTTTGCTAAGGTTTTTGTTTTGTTTTGTTTTGTTTTGTTTTTCCTAAATGAGCACTAACTGAATTTTATCTAATCTTTCTTGGATCCCTAGATTTGGACATTTTATTTTTCTTCTTTTATTTTTGATAATGTGTCAAGTCAGATTGATTTTTTAACAGATCTAATAAGATTTATTTCACATACAAGTGCACAATTAATTGGTCTTCAGTATATTCAGAGTTGTGTAATTATTATCACAATTTTACATTTCCATCACCCCATAAGGAAACTGTATATTACATTAGCAGTCGCTCTTCATTTTCCTATCCCACACAATCCTGCATGTCCTAGGCCTATGCCACCATTAAAATAATTTCTGTCTCTACAAATATGCTTATTTTGGGGCTTTCATATAAATAGGATCATACACATATTGTACGTGACTGGATTCTTTCCTTTAGTGTAATGTTTTTAAAGATGATCCCTGTTGTAGCATGTATCAGCACTTCATTTTTAATGCCAAATAATAACCCAGTCTGTGGATATATCACTTTGTTTATCCAGCAGTTTGTGGGCATTTGCCATGTGTCCACTTTTTGACTATTTTGAAATACTGTTAAGAAGATTTGTGTACAGTCTTTGTGTGAAAGTGTATTTTCATTCTTTTTGGGTATATATCTGGGATTTTTTTTTTTTTTTTTTTTTTTTTTGTAGGCTTCATGCCTACTGGGGCTTGAACTAAGGGCCCTGAGATCAACACCTCAGCTGAGATCTGGAGTCAGACACTTAACTGACCAAGCTATCCAGGCACCCCAAAAGTGCTTGGCTTTATGGATCTTGTATGTCTAACATTTGGGAAATTGTCAAACTGTGCTCCAGGGTGACTGAATGATATTAAATTCCTCCAGTGGATGGATAAGTTGCATGGAGTTTCACATCTTTGCCAGAGCTTAATATCATCTGTCATTTTTGTTATAGGCATCCTAGTAGGTATCCTAGTGGATAGTGAGAAATGGTATCTCACTGTGTTTTTTTTTTTTAATTTTATTTATTTATTTGACAGAGAGAGAGAGAGAGAGAGAGAGAGAGAGATCACAAGCAGGCAGAGAGGCAGCAGAGAGAGAGGGGGAAGCAGGCTCCCTGCTGAGCAGAGAGCTGGATACGGGGCTCAATCCCAGTACCCTGAGATCATGACCTGAGCCAAAGGCAGAGGCCTAAACCACTGAGCCACCCAGGTGCCCCGCACTGTGGTTTTTGAGTTGTATTTCCCTCTTAATTAATGATGCCTGGCTTATTTTCATGTGCTTACTGTGATTTTTATATCTTTTTTGGATAAATGTTCTTTGGTTCATTTATCAACTTTTTAATTATCTTTTCTTGCTCTTGTTATCAGTGTTCTTTATTTTACTCTGGATACAATCCTTTATCAGACATGTGATTTGAGAGGATTTTCTGCCATTCTGTGGGTTGTTTTTTCAATATCTTTACAGTGTCCTTTGACATACAAGTTTTTAATTTTGATAAGCTCAATTTGCTTATTTTTCCTTTGGTTACTGGTGGGTTTTGTGTTAATATCTAAGAAGGCTTTGCCTAACCAAACAATGTGAAGTTTTATACCTGCCACATTGTCTCTGTTGAAGAATGTTCCATTTGTATCTTTCATTTCTATGCTCAAACGTATTCGTAATTCCTGTTAACCTAAAAACAAAAAACTAGTTCCAAGAAGCAAAACATTTATTTGGCATAAAAAAATTATAATTGAGGATACACAGGTTTAGATAGATACCCAAATAGTGTCCTAATTGTAGGCGTGGATTAAAGTTTTTTTATGGAAAAAAAAAAGATTAGGTAAGTTTCTAAGAAGAATTTATCAGGGATGACAATCAGGGCTGGAGTTGTACCTTATTCATTGGTTAGGTGAAGTGACCATTAGGCAAAAGTTTACTTTTATAAATCTTTTCATAGAGGATCTCTTTCATTCTTGCCAACACTTTGGAATACTGGTGGTTTGGCTCAGTTTAAAATTTAGAAAATAAGACTTGCAAGGCACTTCCTTTAATATGGCTGTTCCAGCTCTGTTTTTAAAATGGCTCTACTTATGTCATTTTCGACATTCTTTTGTTTTGGTATTACTGAAAATGGAATTTTATTAATTTTATTTTCAGATTGTTCCTTGCCATTGCATAGGATTTTAATTGATATTTGTGTATTGATTTTTTTTCATCCTGCACTTTGCTGAACCCATTTATTAGCTCTAATAATTTTTTGTGAATATGATTTTCTATGTATAACATTATATTCTTCTACAAATAGAGATAGTTTTACTTCTTCCTTTCTAATATGTGAAGGGACAATTCTTCTCCATTCTTAAGGTCTTCCAGGTGGCCTAAGAATTAAAAATACATGAGACATTAACAGGAGAAAAAAAATCCAAAGTTTTATCATATGTGAATGGAGGCCCTGTTCTGAAGTTGAGACCTATAAAAATGACCAAGGCAAGCAGTTTTTGTACCTTTTAGACAGTAAATCTATGAGGAATCGACAGGACAAAGAAAACTTAATTTTGAGAGCTTCAGTTAGAAATTCTAAAGAGAATTTGGGCTATGATAGTAAATTAGTAAAAAGTAACAAGAACTGTTTGTACAGCCTTCCTGGTTCTAAATTTCCCATCTCTGGTGATAAGGATATCTCTTTACTTCCTGGTTTAGGGAAGGTACCTTTCACAAGGGGAACTTTATTTGCTGCTTTCTGGGGGGCAGGAGGAGAGTCTGAGTGTCCTTCTTGTATAGGCTGACTCTTAGGTAATCTTTATTTAAACTAATTTGTATGCCAGAGTGGCACAATTCGGGGCAGCCAGCTCTCGGCCCTGCATATGTGTACTTGTTATTTATTTCTCTTTTCTAATTGCCCTGACTAGAATGTCCAGAAGAGTTTTTTTTTTTTTTTAAGATTTTATTTATTTGAGAGAGAGAGAGAGAGAGAGAGTGTGTGTGTGTGTGTGTGTGTTTGTGCTCCTTAGCTCACTTGAGCAAGGGGAGGGACAGAGGCAGGAGCAGAGAAGGAGAAACAACAACCCCTACAACCCTGCCCTGCATTGAGCAGGGAGCACTATGTCAGGCTCAATCCCAGGACTCTAAGACCGTGACCTGACCTGAAGCCAGACACTTAACCAACTGAGCCACACAGGTGCCCCCTCCAGAAAGTTTTGATTAGAAATGGCAGAATAGACATTCTTGTCCTGTTCCTGTTTTAGGGGAAAATCATTCATTCTTTTCACCATTAAGTAAGGTATTAGCTGTGGGTTTTCTATACATGCCCTTTATTGGGTTGAGGAAGTTATCATCTCTTTGTAGTTTGTTATTTTATTTTTATTATGAAACGTGGTAAGATTTTGTCAAATGTTTTTTCTACATCTATTGAGATGATCATGCGTCTTTTTTCCTTTAGCCTATTAGTAATGGTGTATTATTTTATTACTATATGTTAAAGTAGTGTTGCATTCCTGGCACAAATCCCACTTGATAATGGCATATAATCCTTGTATGCTCCTGGGTTCAATTTACTAGTAATTTTGAGGGTTTGTGCATTGGTCTGTAGTTTTTTGTGACATCTCTTTCTGCATTTGGTGCCAGAATAATATTGACCTTATTCTAGTTAGGAAATACTTCTTTTCCTCTTCCTTTTATTATGAATGATTGAGAATAATTGATGTTAATTCTTCTCTTATAAGGTGATTGCATTTAGGATCTCCCAGAAGATAACGCAGCATATGCTGGATTTCTTTCAATGGGAGAGTCCATATATAACTTTATATTTGGTACAACTGTGGGAGAAGAGGAGTTTGGTAGCCTTCTATGTTACCACCTTTGCAGCTACTTCTGTTTAGATGATGATACTGTAATTCTTATGATATTGTGGGTTGGATTTTGTTGTGTTCTCTTAAATAATGCTGGATGTTGTTCTAGAGGCAATTACATTATTTCTTACAATCAATACAATTTTTAAAGCCTTTTAAAACAAACATTTTAGATTTGGTTTAGATTAATATTTATTCTAAATATAACTTAGTCCTAATAAAAGATTACCTTTTTATGACTTACAGTGGATGTTGCAGCTGTTCAACAAAGACTCTTCATTCAGCTCTGTAGAAATTGAAAGATTCAAGCCTGTTTTGGTTCTAAGAATTATGCATTTTACAGCATCCCCTGTGTTCTTTCTCAGCCTCATGGATTTTTATGGTATGCATAATGCAACTAAGTATTTAGGAAATTTTCATGGGCCTTCTCTTCAGATTTCCTCTAGGTTCCTTTCTCTTCAGATTTCTGCTATAAAAATTTCACCTTCCTGAATCTTCTTAAACTCTAAGCTCTGTCTCCTTAACTCAGTGTGAACCCTCATGTTGTGCTTGGAATCCCATCTGTGCTTTCTAGTTCAGACTGCCACCATGCAGAAAACCAAAGTAATTATAATGCTCATTTTACTTGTTTATTTTCCCTGAAGGAGCTCAGCATTAATCTTCATGTTGTCCAGTGTCAGAAAACAGTTGTTTCATATATTTTGTCCTGCTTCCAATTATTTATGTCAGGAGTAAGTCTGGTTACAGTTGCTTCTTCATGTCTAGAAGCCAATGTTTTATCAACTACACTTTATTCTAGGAATAAATAAATGATTCACTACCATATAGGAAGAAAAATGAAAAGTCATAATATTAAAAAATTATTGGTTCGAAGAAATAGTCTAGATTGAGGTTGAAGGGATGAATCAGTATGCACTTTGAAAGCAAAAGAGAGAAATATATGAATCCAAGTTTATATAAGAAAATCTTTGAACATGGGAATTCTAAATAGGGTTTATACCAGTTACATTTCAACATAAAAAAGAAGGATTTTAGAGGTGAGGTATGTATAAAGAATTAGGGACATGACAGTTGTGACAGAAAGTATTACAGAAATGAACTATTCTGAAACCTGAGAGAATTTGAAGTATATATCTATGGTTAGGTTGAAAAAATGTTTTGTGAGGGTTTTATTTTTTATAACTTTTGGAAGATAAAGAACTTTATCCAATTAATTTTGCAATTATGTGTGGGTGAAGATAGAGGCTGTCTACTTAAAGTCATCAAAACTCCTCAAATTGTTCCATTAACTATAGCAAAGAAAACTGCACTGGTTTTGTAAGTTCCTCATCTCAAGGAATTTCAAAAAATTAAAATATACTTTGTTTTCCAAGATACCAGACTGAAAGCAACTTATGCTTGTCATCTATTTACTAGCTCATTAAATTAAATAATAGGAGAGCAAAACTAACATACATAATGTCTAGAAATTCCAAGAATACATTTTTCAACCTGTATAATAAGTACGTATTTTCTAGTAATTTGTTAATTTATCAAGTATTTGTTTCAGGTGTTCTAAGAATTATTACAGACATTCAGAATGTGGAAATGAATAAGAGAAGTCAAGGGCTTATCTTTAGTAAGTTTATATTCTAGTGGTAAATGTCATAGAAAAGTAATAAATTACTAAAATAGTCTTGCATTGCAGTAAGACCTACAAAAACAACTAGGTCAATGTGCTAGAACATTACTAAGATACAGGGAATAGCTCCTATAGCCAATTTTCTTAGAGAAGACTTCTCTGAGGGGTTGATATTTGAACTGTAACTGAAGGAGATAGCCAAGATCGAAGAAAGTATATCCAAGTAAAGAGAAGAACAACTGGAAAAGCCCAGAGATGGAACCAAGTTGATGTATTTTTGAATTCAGAGGTTAGATAAATAAGGCCATCTTAGCTGGCGTATAAGTGCTAAAAGAGAGTGATTAGAGATGAGAGTACAGGGACAGGCAGAAAGGTAGGTATGTGCAAATAATATAAACAGAAAATGAATGATTTGACAATAAACACTGGAAGAAATGTCTGATTGATAATATCTCTCAAAGAACTGTGTTGAGAATTTTAAAGCTGATTCATGACTTTCCAGAAAGAATGCCATGGTAATTTAGCAATATCCATACACATCTGGTGTGTGTTATTGATTGTATATAAAGATCACATATATAAACAAACTCATATATAAACATCTTTCATATATATATATGTGTATACACACTATATGCGTCAATATATAAATCAGTAACATATAATGCATATATATGTGACGTGTATATATGTGTTATTGATTGTATATAAGGATCACATATATAAACATCTTATATATATATGTGTATATACACATATATATATGCTATATACTTGTATATATAGTTTATCTTTTTTTAATCTACTTGCCCATCCCAGGTATATAATAAATTTCATAGATTACTTTGCACTTGTATTGGTCACAGTGAAGTATAAATTTGTCAGTCTCTAATGAATTGCATCATATATAATGGGTGATGGCATTGTGGTGTGTCTAGCATACAGACTTTGAAATCATACAAACCTAAGTTTGAAACTGGGATCTATTAATTAAAAGCTGTGTAATGGAACTAGTATACTCTGTTTTGAGTGTTAATACTGTTATCTGTAAAAAGGCAGTCATACCTCATTTGCAAATTTATTTTAAGAATGTTAAATAATCTTCATGGACGCTGGGATGGTGCTCCTGGAGAGCGAGCAGTTCCTGATGGAGCTGATCAGACTGTTTCAGAAGTGCCAGTTGTCGGGCAGCGTGTTCATCACCCTGAAGAAGTATGATGGTCGAACTAAACCCATTCCAAGGAAGGGTTCTGTAGAGGGTTTTGAGCCCTCAGACAAGTGTCTGTTAAGAGCTACTGATGGGAAAAAGAAGATTAGCACTGTGGTGAGCTCCAAAGAAGTGAACAAGTTTCAGATGGCTTACTCAAATCTATAGAGAGCTAACATGGATGGGCTGAAGAAGAGGGACAAAAAGAGCAAGAGTAAGAAGAGCACAGCAGCACAGTGAAGGGCACCAGATATCCATCCTTCACCAACTAACCACTGAATTACTATTTTTTCTTTGGTTTTTACTTTTGGCCACAAATCTAGGTTTCTGGTTCCCTTATAATATCTTTTCATGTGAGATAAGTGTCATTTTGGATGGAAGAAAGGCTGCAGTGTTTACAGGATAGTTGTAAGAAGCCAAGTTTATTTGAGAATTGGCTGATTGGTCTTTGTTGTATGGTTGTGTATCCTGGGATTATAAAGTCTCTGTAGCCATCTGTGTGAAGAACAATGGATCTTTAAACCTGTATTTATCTGCACTAAAAAAAAAATAATAATCTTCGTAAATATGTAGTATTGGTTCAAAAATGGTCACTAGTGTTATTTCAAAGCTCTGTAGGATAACTCAATGTGTCTGTGTGTGTGTGTGTGTGTATGTATGTGTATGCATGTAAAGTTAATGTTCTAATTTAAGTTTGTGCTGTAGAATGATAACTTTGGAAACAGTAAATAATATTTATTCTCCAAAATAATATACATTACTCATTGGCTTTAGATGTATTACATACAATGTCCCTGATGATTTTTATATTAGGTGGCAAAGAGCAAAATACATACAATTTATGTTATACTCAAGAGGCAAAGTCATTTTTTAACGCTAGTCTTTAAATGATTGATTATGGCTTTTTGTTTTTATGTTTTCTGTTTTATCTTTTATTTTGAGAGGACATACTAAATGATATGTCAGACTTAAAAAGAACCTTTACACTTTCTTTTTAAAAGATATACATTTTTTTCAGTCTGTTTATGTTATGATTTTAATGAAATGCCAAGGACCTTTTTGCAAAAGGTCTGTAGTATTTGTAGACTTAATTTTTTTTTAGCTTTCAAGAAGTACTCTAAATGTCATAAAGGCTTGATCACCATTTTAAAAATAAATAAATTGGGAAAGTATCACAACTGTCCAAATAGGTTGTTTAAAATAAGTCACTTACTAATTCTTATATTTAAATTATTTGATTTTTTGCAGATGGAAATTGCAGTTTTCCATCCCTAGTTATTCTAAAAAGTAAGTTGTTCAATCTTTTTTCTTCTGAAGTCAAGTTGGCAAAGTTCATTAAGTGTAGGAGTTCTCAGATATGCCATGTGGGTGTATTAAGATTGGATACAATTTCAAACTTTTTCATGGTTTTAAGAAAGTTTGATTTATCTTTGCCTGCTAAATTATGTATTATTTTATACTATGAAT
Organism: Enhydra lutris kenyoni; assembly: GCF_002288905.1. Lineage (NCBI taxonomy): Eukaryota > Metazoa > Chordata > Mammalia > Carnivora > Mustelidae > Enhydra > Enhydra lutris. The sequence continues at coordinate 54,125,070 of NW_019154087.1, read as the reverse complement.
TTCACTTGGTTTAAATTAGGCAAAGTGCCCTTAACTGCTCTTGAATTAAGCCTGTAAAGAAGCATAAACCCAAGAGTTACACATTTCTAAGAACCCAAAAGAAGTTGAAGTATATTTAACCTAGTTAGTATCTTTTGATAAGAGAAACTATCAAGTCTCTTCTAAAATTCTTAATATAGATGAAACCTGACTTAAATAATTGTAAATGCTCACCTATTCCAAAAGAAATTAACCCAAATGAGTTGGAAATGTTGAAGGGTTATTTTACCAAATAATTGAGAGTTGCCCTACAAACTCTTCTTCCTAGAAGAAAATGCATTTTGCAGCATTAGCACATTCCTCTCCCCTTCCAACTTAAATGCCTCTTTTTTCATGATGATCTTGACAGAAATAATACCATTAATCAATTAAGTATCAACAAAGAAAACAATCTTGAAGAAAAAAGGGGCAAGTAATTGTACTTTTCCCTTCTTTATAGGAAAGAAGTACTAGTAATGTCTATGGACAGAACTATTTCTTTTTTAAGGAATTTATTAAACTTTGATGACTGATTCTACTCTTCAAATGCATGGAAATGAGAAAAAAAGTGATATCATCATGTGTGTAAACCTCCCAAGTACTGCAGTGGAAACCTAGAGTAGTGACTTTCTACCACTCAGTTTGAACTGGGCACAAATGTGTTTTCATTCTTAGGTCCATTTTCTAAACACTGTTTTCCTAAACAAGAAAACACAAATCTGTCATTGTTTTTGTGAGGGGCTTCAAAAGGAACTAAAATTAGGGAAAATAAACCTCTGCTTTTGATTCAACCTTGAGGGATATGGAGAGTGGAGAAGTTTGGCCTCCAATGAAAGAAAAAAGAAGGGGGTGGGTCTACTCTGGGAAATGCTGTGAGTTGGCTTAGAAGTTGGGTCTGTTAATATGCTTTGGACATATTTTGTCAACACAGTTAATACCTAGAGTACTAACCAGATAACTGACTTCTATTTGGGAAAATTGATGAGGACCTTTAATGTTAACTTTCATAATGAGAAACAGAAAACTGAAAATAAAAGTGGATTTAAAAAGTTTCTTATGTCAAGAAATCCAAAGCAAGAAATAGAGTTTGCTATATATCAATACATATTGTGTTTTTGACACAAGTTGCTCTGTTGTATTGCTCCATCATTGCTACTGCCCCTCGGAACAATTTGTTACTTAAACTATAACTCCTGGAGGATTTTACTAGTTACCAAGCACATTTAGATATGGCCTTAAGAAAACATATACTGGCAACAGGTCTTTGGGGAGAAGGACCATATACGACCGTGAAGCTGGGCAGCTGGGGATGCCCAGCCACCCAGGGCAGAACACCGCCTGCTTCTGGGAAGCCGAGCACCCAGGAACACCCGGTCAGCTCAGGGTGGAATGAGATACCACCTGCTTCCCTTTTCCATTACGCTCCTTTCTCTTCCCAGAAGCGCCCGTTGTTAGTTAGATGAGTCCTTTGAATGTGCTTGTTTAACTATAAACTTCATCCTCCTTCTTGTTTGTCCACATGTGACTAATGTTTGACCTTCATCGGTTCTTCTGTTGGCTATTGTTTCTATCCAATAAAAGTGAGACTGTGGAGTTGCTCGTGGCAGCAGTCTTTTTGACTGTTGTCCCCTGCTCCCAATCTCTTGCAGCTGACTTGTTTGTGCCTAATTCTTCTCCCGTTCATCAGTTGGAAGTGGCACATCATCTTTGTATTATCCTCTCATGTCATGCAGCCATGACATCTTTGGATTAATACCAACTTAATTTTAATAGTGTACAAAACCTGCTTCAGCCCCTCTAACTCCCTGTATGCTGTTTTGATCACAAATTATGTCTATACATTTTCCCCTGTAAAAATAGATTTATATTACTGCTTTATACAGTTTTCTTCTAAATTAGATAGAAAAAAAAAAACGCAAATGGGAAACATACTTATGCTGTCTTTTATACTTAACTCATGCAGCTGCCTTTATTGGTGTTTTGTGAGGTAGGAAACAAGGGCAGAAGACATAGTAGATTTCCTTACTATCTACAGCCCATTGACAAGTCCTTAAAACAGGCAGAGTGACATTCTCCTAGGGATTCAACTGCGTCAATGTCACTAGTTTGTTAAGGGCAAAAGGCAATCTTCGCCAACCTCTGGGATCCTGTAAGTCTGCTTCACATATAAAAATTCTTTTGGAAACTTCCTTTATCTTTATTCCCCAAGATACATGTGGACAACCATCCCCCAAGCCTATGACCCACCGATATATCTCCAGAGGGTCTCATGACTCAGGTTTTATAAGATGGTAATAAATAATGCTTTCCCAACAATAGTTAGCTCCCTCAACATCCTGGAAACCTTGCTTGCCAATTCCTTAGAGACTTACCCTATGCCTAACCCCCTCCCAACTGAAAGCATATAATGGACCACTCCTCATGACCCTGGTGCAGCTCTTTCTGCCCATGGGTCCTATTGCTGTGCTTTAATAAAACCACCTTTTTGTACCAAAGACATCTGGAGAATTCTTTCTTGGCTGTTGGCTTTGAACCTAACATCTTTCCTAGATCACTTTGTATTTCTTCATGTGACTTTGAGTTGCTATTTAGTGTCTTCTTTTGGCTTGAAGATCTCACTTGCATATTTTTGTAGGGTAAGTCTACTACCGACTGTTTTTCCGAATGGCAGCTTTATTCAGTCATAAAGCAAAATTAGCCACAATTTTAAAGCAGGTTCAGGATTCAAAACTCAGTGACATTTCACCATGTGATTAAACTTGGCTTCTTAAAGGAACAGTACATAGCAGAACATAAGACAAACCACACAACAAATAAGATAACAGAGGGTGTAGGAAGTTAAGGAACGAAATGGGAAGTCAGTCTGTGGGCATGCAATTGAGTTAAGGCCTCGGTCTTGTCTGGGTCAGCTCTCAGCACTCACTGCTTCTGATGTTCAAGCAGTGAAGGATCTTGGTTCTATTCTGAGATCAATTGGGCAGAGCCTTTGGTGGCAGTTGGATTTTTTTAAGTGGTTAGACATGGAGAGGTCATGTCTAAAGAGTGACAGTTTGCTGCCAAAATCTTCCCCTTTTTAATGGGAGTTAATTGGTCTTGGGCCCCTGCAGAACTCCTCTGATTCTGATTGTTATCCATTCTAGGGTGTTAGCTGGTGTTGATCCTGGTAATATCTCATAGCTGCAGTACCTTGACTACTTATGTCATGGCTTGACACAGGCCTCTTTTTGACATGAGAGATTCCACTTTCCTCTCTACAACACACACACACACACACACACACACACACACATTAACTTTTTTTTTTTTTAATTTTAGGACTTTGAATATGTCATCCTACTGCCTTAGGCTTTCATAGTCTTGATGATAAATTATATGTTAATCTTATTGAAGATCCCTGTTCAAGATCAGTCACTTTTCTCTTGCTGCTTTGAAGATTCTTTGTGTGTGGCCTTTAGTAGTTTGACTGTGATGTGTCTTTGTGTTTAGCTCACATGTAGTTCCTTGAGCTTCCTGAATGTGTAGATTAAAGGATTTCATCAATTTAGGGATTTTTTTTTTACTATTATTTCTTAAGATAATTCTTTCTGTCCCTTTCTATTTATTCTCTTCTTCTGAGATTCTCATTAGGCATAACCTGGTATGTTTTATGGTATCTCACAGGTCTCTGAAATTTCATACATTTCTCTTCTTTCTTTGTTACTTTCTTTTCCTCATACTTGGTAATCTCAACTGAACTATCTTTTGGTTCACTGATTCTTTCTTCTTCCTACTCTAATCTCTCATTAATCCCCTGTAACAACTTTTTTTTAAAATTCCAGCAATTGTAATTTTAATACCAAAGTTTATATTTTGTTTCTTTTTATTATTTCTATTTATATTCTCTCTCTTCTTAAAAAATATTTGACAGAGAGAGACACAGCAAGAGAGGGAACACAAGCAGGGGGAGTGGAAGAGGGAGAATTGGGCTTCCCTGCTGAGTAGGAAGCCTGATGCGGGACTTGATTCCGGGACCCTGGGACCATGACCTGAACTGAAGGCAGATACCTAACAACTGAGCCACACAGGTGCCCCTCTATTTATATTCTCTGTATGATGAGATATTTTCTCATATTTACTTCTTCAACTTATTTTCTTCTAACTTTAGAGCATATTTAAAATAGTTGATTGAAAGTCTTTGTCTACTAAGTTTAGTGTCTGTTTTCTCAGGAAAAGTTTCTATTGATATTTTTTCCCTGTGTATGGGCCACAATTTGGATGCCTCATGATTGCTGTCATTGTTGAAAACTGTACATTTTAAATGCTAGAATGAGGTAACTCTGGAAATCAGTTTCTACTGTCTCTCAAGGTTTTTTGTTGCTGTTGTTTATTATAGGTGTTGTAGTTTGCTTATAAGTTTTCTGAATGAATTCTGTATAGTTTAAATATTTTGTCATGTGTGGCCGCTGAATTCTGTACTCAATTAACTAGTCAGCAAATGATAAGAACAGAGGTTTCCTTAAATGCCTGGAATCAATAAATCTCCCAACCTTTTCCAAGGACTCTGTATATATTTGGGGCTTTTACTTAACATTCATCTAGGTAGCTTAAAACTTTGCTTAAATTTCACATGCTCCTTACACAGAGCTTCTAGCACCTAGAAATGAAATCTTAGGGCCTTCTTAGATCTTTCCTGGACATGTGTACATCTCTGCATTTGCATGGCTTTGTAGAATCCCAAGAATATGTTGGGAGTTTTTCAGAGTTCTTGTAAACATTGTGGTCCTTAGCTTTTGCTGTTAAGCTTTTGGCATAGACTACTGTTTCTCCTAGCTATTACCCATTACCTCAAGCAGTCATGCCATTAAAACAGTTGCCAGTAAATATTTTCCTCAAATGTTAGTTTAAGAGCAGCTTTTAGCACTGGGAAAGCTCTGATCAGATTTCATAAAAACAAGCTTTTGGGGGCATCTAGGTGGCTCAGTTGGTTAAGCATCTGACTTCAGCTCAGGTCAGGATCCCAGAGTACTGGGATCAAACCCCGCATCAGGCTCCCTGCTCAGTGGGAAGCCTGCTTCTCCCTCTCACACTCCCCTTGCTTGTGTTCCCCTCTTTTGCTGTCTCTCTCTGTCAAATAAATAAAAGATCTTTAAAAAAAACAAACAACAACAAAAAATAAACAAGCCTTTTGAGCAGCTCTGCCAATAAACTATGAGACATGTAGAATGTCTTTGTGAATTACACCAATTCTTTCTTCAGTAATGGGAATCTGTGATGTTATATTCAGTACCAGCACTGAGTTAAGAAGAGGGCATTCATCTACAGTGAATCAAAATGCCATGGAAGTCACTTTCTTACTGATATTCTGCCACTGTTTTTGCATAAATTCTTTCCAGTTTGCTGTGAACTTTCAGCTAGTTTCCTGAGTTCTGGAAAAATAAAAATTTCTTACAGTTTTTGCAAGTCCCCCCCCCCCCACTGCTTTTATGGAGAAGCTAATTTTCAGAGGTTCTTAACTATATTATTTTTGCCAATGTCACACAGGCATGGCATCTTAATGCAGCCATCATGAAGAGAGAAGGGGCAAAGAAGGGCAGTGCCTAACTCTAAGGATATTTCCAATATGTTAGATATAATTCTTTCCCTTCTATATCCTTGGCCAAAGTAGCTGCAAATCAGTTGGGAAAACATTTACTCACAGTGGCCATATACCCTGCTAATGATCAGAGTCCCATTGTTGAGCAACCAGGAAAGAATGGTTATGGCAGAAAAAGGCAGCTACAATATTTTCTTGTATTCAACATATTTCCTACTCCCCAAGGGAAACTCCTAATTCTGTTCTTATATCAACCTCATAACTCTTTTTTTTTTTTTTATTCTTGTGAGGACTAAGTTAGGAGTGACTTATGGTGACATCCAACCTCATAATTCAGTTCAGTTACTTTATCCAGCCCATTGTTAAAGTTATTTCTGTGTGCTAAACTATCCTCTCTGTCCAGCTCAGATATGGCTCATTATAGTGCAGAAATGTAAAAACATAATAAATAAATTGAAAATGAAGATAGGGTCGCCTGGGTGACTCAGTGGGTTAAAGCCTCTGCCTTTGGCTCAGGTCATGATTCCAGGGTCCTGGGATCGAGCCCCGCATCGGGCTCTCTGCTCAGTGGGGAGCCTGCTTCTCCCTCTCTCTCTCTGCCTGCCTCTCTACCTACTTGTGATCTCTGTCAAATAAATAAATAAAATCTTAAGAAAAAGAAAAATGAAGGGGCGCCTGGGTGGCTCAGTTGGTTAAGCCGCTGCCTTCAGCTCAGGTCATGATCTCAGGGTCCTGGGATCGAGTCCCGCATTGGGCTCTCTGCTCAGCTGGGAGCCTGCTTCCCTCCCTCTCTCTCTGCCTTCCTCTCTGTCTACTTGTGATCTCTCTCTGTCAAATAAATAAAATCTTTAAAAAAAAAAAAGAAAAGAAAAATGAAGATAAAAAAATAAATCATCAATGATTTATTTGTAGCTATTATCAGATACCACTTGGCAGGAATTGTACAAATTACCTGATTTCTTATGGGAGTAAGTTATTTGTTTAGGCTAGCTAAAAGACCTTGTGTCTGCCTCTGCATTTCTGACCTAGAATTTTGCTAAAAACAGTAAAAAGAAGGCAGAAATAGCAAAGGGAAAATTCCATAATATAGTTTTCCCCCCTACTATTTTCCCTATCACTATACCACTGATTTTCATGTTCTCCTACCATATATACTTCAAATGATATCTGGATTAATATTTTTATCTCTGCAAAACATTGTACCAGATTTTTATCCTTCAGTACCTGAGTTCTTTAAATCTGTCTCTATTATGATCTGGACATGAGGAATCCATAGACAACTTTTGGCTTCGAAACAAAATTGCTTCAAAACAAAAACTCACCAGTATGATTCATGACCTACATTTACCTCTTGACATAACACTAATAATCAGATACTGGGCTTTCTGCTTCAGCTGCCATGGGGAAAAACATGTCCATTTCTCTACTTGTCACCTGAAATCGGAGTTTCCACTTCAAGGGGTTTACTTCTGTCTTTCAGAATTTCATGTGGGTGTATTTGCTGGTTGGAAGTTTTGTCAGTTATCAAACTATATCTGTTAGGTTGTTTGGGTATGTAATATTTGATTCTCCAGACTTTAGCATGCAGTAAACTTTGTGTAACGTTTATTGTCAGAGGTCAAAATGGTGTTGAGTGATTTTTTAATATCTGCCAAAAATCCAAGGCAGTGAAGTCATGGTACAAAAAGTATTAATATTGTATCTGTTGACAGCTATAGCTATAGTGTTTGTTGTAGGTACAGGGGAAGGCAGAGAAGGTAAAATGACAAGAATATCTTGCTTTGAATAGAATTAGAAGAATGAGAAGAGAATGGAGAGGTAATCTAATTATCTAACTTGTCCAAATTATCCACTGTAAAAAGTCATTCACTTTGCTTTTATTTTTTGTGTTCCCATTCTTCTTTCTTTTTGTTCTACCTTTCTCTATTTTTTTCTTATCCGCTACTCTCTTTTCTTTATTCTTTTAGGTTATATTTCTTCTTAAATAACTATACATGTACTAGTCCCTCTATATTCTATATCACAGCAATTTTAAAAGTCCTATGATAAAGTTTCAGATGGCTTCATTTAAGAAATCATGTGGAAAACAGGATAAACCATTTTTAGATAGTTATGGAGGAATACTAAACCAGTGGTGGGCATAAGTTTTATAACTCTTGATCTCCTTGTTTTTAATGTTTTACATTACACTTAACAGTTTATGACTCCCTTGGATGATAGTTACCCATTGGCACCTCTTATCATGATATCCATGGCACCTCTTATCATGAAATCTTATGACATCCACGCTCTTCCTTTCTCTCTTTCCTTTTATTGTTCTTTATTTTAGAGAAATTTCAAAAACAGAAAAGCAAAAACAGTTTTGTTTTTAATTTTCTGAAACATACCTGAAGAAATCATTCTTCAGTTAAGGAAATCATCATAGTCTTTAGTAAATGCTCTCTGATACCAAGTCAGCACGGCTTATTCTGAACAGTCAAACACACATCAAGTATTTTTTAGTTTCTAGAACATTTTAAAAAATTAAAGTTCATGAAATGAAGACTAATTGCTTACTTTAATAAGGATTTTAAAAAAGAGACTACCTACAATTCATTATTCATGTTAATTTAAAACACATTTTTGACCCTTTGTCCTAAAGGTATTGTCTTCTCAGGCAAATGTCTTATAGACATGTCACTTGGCAAACATAAAGTTAGCTCTAAAATATCCTTTATTTTGTGAATTTATTTTCCTTTCAAGTTCTTTTATTACTTTTTGTTCTCTGACACAAAAGACTGAACAATGACATGAAATAATATATTGCTCCCTGGAGAATTACTCATTATCTGTTAAACATTCATCAAGTGTTATTAAGTATTTAAAAATGCAAAAAGCATAGCTAGTTAGTGACAAAAGCTTTCATGTAATTGGTAGAATTAATATAATGAGTTGAAAAAAAATCTGTCTCCATGAAGAGAACGTCTTTGGGAAAATGTGAGATACTAAAAGAAGTATAACTGCTTTATTTATTCTCCCAACTATACTGTTTTGAATGGAATATTGATTAAAATAAGTCCCAATTGGGTTATAGTGAATACTGATATATCAAAGTGTCATCTTCTAGACATTGACAATCTTATTAGTACAGAAAATGTGGGTTTGGAAAACAGCGATTTGAAGTGAATATTCTTTAGCTATAAGCATAAAAATTTTTAAAAGATTTATTTATTTGTGTGTGTGTGTGTGTGAGAGAGAGAGAGAGAGAGAGAGAGCGAGAAAGAGCACATGTACAGCAGGGAGGAGCAGAGGTAGAGGGAGAGACAGTCCCAGGCAGATCCTGTGCTAAGATTAGAGGCCAATGTGTGGCTTAATCTCATGACCCTGTGATCACAACCTGAGCTAAAACCAAGAGTTGGTCGCTTAACTGACTGAGCCATGCTTGGCATCCCCATGCTTAAATTATAAGAATTAGCATCATTAAGCTTGTGTTCTAGGCTAGACTGAGAAAATAAGGCAATAAAAGTAACTGATGATAGAGAAAAGAATGAAGGGGAAAAAAAACACTTTTAAAAGAAATGTTCTTAAAAGATGGAATTGGGTATTTCATTTTCTTTTTTTCAGGATGCTCTTTGAGATAGCTCATGTTAGTTCTTTCTTTTTTTTTTTTTAATTTTATATATTTTTTAAACATATATTTTTATCCCCAGGGGTACAGGTCTGTGAATCGCCGGGTTTACATATTTCACAGCACTTACCATAGCACATACCCTCCCCAATGTCCATAACCCTACCCCCCAACCCCCCTCCCCCCATCAACCCTCAGTTTGTTTTGTGAGATTAAGAGTCACTTATGGTTTGTCTCCCTCCCAATCCCATCGTGTTTCATTTACTCTTCTCCTACCCCCTTAACCCCCCATGATGCATCTCCTCTCCCTCATATCAGGAAGATCATATGATAGTTGTCTTTCTCCGATTGACTTATTTCGCTAAGCATGATACCCTCTAGTTCCATCCACGTCATTGCAAATGGCAAGATTTCATTTCTTTTGATGGCTGCATAGTATTCCATTGTGTATATATACCACTTCTTCTTTATCCATTCATCTGTTGATGGACATATAGGTTCTTTCCATAGTTTGGCTATTGTAGACATTGCTGCTATGAACATTCAGGTGCACGTGCCCCTTCGGATCACTACGTTTGCATCTTTAGGATAAATACCCAGCAGTGCATTCCTGGGTCATAGGGTAGTTCTATTTTCAACATTTTGAGGAACCTCCATGCTGTTTTCCAGAGTGGTTGCACCAGCTTGCATTCCCACCAACAGTGTAGGAGGGTTCCCCTTTCTCTGCATCCTCGCCAGCATCTGTCATTTCCTGACTTGTTAATTTTAGCCATTCTGACTGGTGTGAGGTAATATCTCATTGTGGTTTTGATTTGTATTTCCCTGATGCCGAGTGATATGGAGCACTTTTTCATGTGTCTGTTGGCCATCTGGATGTCTTCTTTGCAGAAATGTCTGTTCATGTCCTCTGCCCATTTCTTGATTGGATTATTTGTTCTTTGGGTGTTGAGTTTGCTAAGTTCTTTACAGATTTTGGACACTAGCCCTTTATCTGATATGTCGTTTGCAAATATCTTCTCCCGTTCTGTCAGTTGTCTTTTGGTTTTGTTAACTGTTTCCTTTGCTGTGCAAAAGCTTTTGATCTTGATAAAATCCCAATAGTTCATTTTTGCCCTTGCTTCCCTTGCCTTTGGCGATGTTCCTAGGAAGATGTTGCTGCAGCTGAGGTCGAAGAGGTTGCTGCCTGTGTACTCCTCAAGGATTTGGATGGATTCCTTTCTCACATTGAGGTCCTTCATCCATTTTGAGTCTATTTTCGTGTTTGGTATAAGGAAATGGTCCAATTTCATTTTTCTGCATGTGGCTGTCCAATTTTCCCAACACCATTTATTGAAGAGGCTGTCTTTTTTCCATTGGACATTCTTTCCTGCTTTGTCGAAGATGAGTTGACCATAGAGTTGAGGGTCTATTTCTGGGCTCTCTATTCTGTTCCATTGATCTATGTGTCTGTTTTTGTGCCAGTACCATGCTGTCTTGATGATGACAGTTTTATAATAGAGCTTGAAGTCCGGAATTGTGATGCCACCAACTTTGGCTTTCTTTTTCAATATTGCTTTGGCTATTCGAGATCTTTTCTGGTTCCATATAAGTTTTAGGATTATTTGTTCCATTTCTTTGAAAAAAAAAAATGGATGGTACTTTGATAGGAATTGCATTAAATGTGTAGATTGATTTAGGTAGCATAGACATTTTCACAATATTTATTCTTCCAGTCCAGGAGCATAGAACATTTTCCCATTTCATTGTGTCTTCCTCAATTTCTTTCATGAGTACTTTATAGTTTTCTGAGTATAGATTCTTAGCCTATTTGGTTAGGTTTATTCCTAGGTATCTTATAGTTTTGGGTGCAATTGTAAATGGGATTGACTCCTTCATTTCTCTTTCTTCTGTCTTGTTGTTGGTGTAGAGAAATGCAATGTAGAGATTTCTGTGCATTGATTTTATATCCTGACACTTTACTGAATTCCTGTACAAGTTCAAGCAGTTTTGGAGTGGAGTCTTTTGGGTTTTCCACATATAGTATCATATCATCTGTGAAGAGTGATAGTTTGACTTCTTCTTTGCTGATTTGGATGCCTTTAATTTCCTTTTGTTGTCTGATTGCTGAGGCTAGGACTTCTAGTACTATGTTGAATAGCAGTGGTGATAACGGACATCCCTGCCGTGTTCCTGACCTGAGCGGAAAAGCTTTCAGTTTTTCTCCATTGAGAATGATATTTGCGGTGGGTTTTTCATAGATGGCTTTGATAATATTGAGGTATGTGCCTTCTATCCCTACACTTTGAAGAGTTTTGATCAGGAAGGGATGCTGTACTTTGTCAAATGCTTTTTCAGCATCTATGGCGAGCATCATATGGTTCTTGTTCTTTCTTTTATTAATGTGTTGTATCACATTGATTGATTTGTGGATGTTGAACCACTCTTGCAGCCCTGGAATAAATCCCACTTGGTCGTGGTGAATAATCCTTTTAATGTACTGTTGAATCCTATTGGCTAGTATTTTGGTGAGAATTTTTGCATCTGTGTTCTTCAAGGATATTGGTCTGTAGTTCTCTTTTTTGATGGGATCCTTGTCTGGTTTTGGGATCAAGGTGATGCTGGCCTCATAAAATGAGTTTGGAAGTTTTCCTTCCATTTCTATTTTTTGGAACAGTTTCAGGAGAATAGGAATTCGTTCTTCTTTAAATGTTTGGTAGAATTCCCCCGGGAAGCTGTCTGGCCCTGGGCTTTTGTTTGTTGGAGATTTTTGATGACTGTTTCAATCTCCTTACTGGTTATGGGTCTGTTCAGGCTTTCTATTTCTTCCTGGTTCAGTTGTGGTAGTTTATATGTCTATAGGAATGTATCCATTTCTTCCAGATTGTCAAATTTATTGGCGTAGAGTTGCTCATAGTATGTTCTTATAATGGTTTGTATTTCTTTGGTATTCGTTGTGATCTCTCCTCTTTCATTCATGATTTTATTTATTTGGATCCTTTCTCTTTTCTTTTTGATAAGTCTGGCCAGGGGTTTATCAATCTTATTAATTCTTTCAAAGAATCAGCGCCTAGTTTCGTTGATTTTTTCAACTGTTTTTTTGGTTTCTATTTTATTGATTTCTGCTCTGATCTTTATGATTTCTCTTCTCCTGCTGGGTTTAGGGTTTCTTTCTTGTTCTTTCTCCAGCTCCTTTAGGTGTAGGGTTAGGTTGTGGACCTGAGACCTTTCTTGTTTCTTGAGAAAGGCTTGTACCGCTATATATTTTCCTCTCAACTGCCTTTGTTGTGTCCCACAGATTTTGAACTGTTGTGTTTTCATTATCATTTGTTTCCATGAATTTTTTCAATTCTTTAATTTCCTGGTTGACCAATTCATTCTTTAGAAGAATGCTGTTTAGTCTCCATGTATTTGGGTTTTTTCCAAATTTCCTCTTGTGATTGAGTTCTAGCTTCAGAGCATTGTGGTCTGAAAATATGCAGGGAATGGTCCCAAACTTTTGATACCGGTTGAGACCTGATTTAGGACCGAGGATGTGATCTATTCTGGAGAATGTTCCATGTGCACTAGAGAAGAAGGTGTATTCTGTTGCTTTGGGATGAAATGTTCTGAATATATCTGTGATGTCCATCTGGTCCAGTGTGTCATTTAAGGCCTTTATTTCCTTGTTGATCTTTTGCTTGGATGATCTGTCCATTTCAGTGAGGAGAGTGTTAAAGCCCCCTACTATTATTGTATTATTGTTGATGTGTTTCTTTGATTTTGTTATTAATTGGTTTATATAGTTGGCTGCTCCCACGTTAGGGGCATAGATAATTAAAATTGTTAGATCTTCTTGTTGGACAGATCCTTTGAGTATGATATAGTATCCTTCCTCATCTCTTATTATAGTCTTTGGCTTAAAATCTAATTGATCTGATATAAGGATTGCCACTCCTGCTTTTTTCTGATGTCCATTAACATGGTAAATTCTTTTCCACCCCCTCACTTTAAATCTGGAGGTGTCTTCGGGTTTAAAATGAGTTTCTTGTAGGCAACATATAGATGGGTTTTGGTTTTTTATCCATTCTGATACCCTGTGTCTTTTGATTGGGGCATTTAGCCCATTAACATTCAGGGTAACTACTGAGAAATATGAATTTAGTGCTATTGTATTGCCTATAAGGTGACTGTTATTGTATATTGTCTCTGTTCCTTTCTGATCTACTACTTTTAGGGTCTCTCTTTGCTTAGAGGACCCCTTTCAATATTTCCTGTAGATCTGGTTTGGTGTTTGTAAATTCTTTCAGTTTTTGTTTGTCCTGGAAGCTTTTAATCTCTCCTTCTATTTTCAATGATAGCCTAGCTGGATGTAGTATTCTTGGCTGCATGTTTTTCTCGTTTAGTACTCTGAATATATCATGCCAGCTCTTTCTGGCCTGCCAGGTCTCTGTAGAGAAGTCTGCTGCCAATCTAATATTTTTACCATTATATGTTACAGACTTCTTTTCCCAGGCTGCTTTCAGGATTTTCTCTTTGTCACTAAGACTTGTAAATTTTACTATTAGGTGACGGGGTGTGGACCTATTCTTATTGATTTTGAGGGGGGTTCTCTAAACCTCCTGGATTTTGATGCTTGTTCCCTTTTCCATATTGGGGAAATTCTCTCCAATAATTCTCTCTAATATACCTTCTGCTGCCCTCTCTCTTTCTTCTTCTTCTGGAATCCCACTTATTCTAATGTTGTTTCATCTTATGGTGTCACTTATCTCTCGCATTCTCCCCTCATGGTCCCGTAGCTGTTTGTCCCTCTTTTGCTCAGCTTCTTTATTCTCTGTCATTTGGTCTTCTATATCGCTAATTCTTTCTTCTGCCTCATTTATCCTAGCAGTGAGAGCCTCCATTTTTTATTGCACCTCATTAATAGCTTTTTTGATTTCAACTTGGTTAGATTTTAGTTCTTTTATTTCTCCAGAAAGGGATTTTATATCTCCCGAGAGGGTTTCTCTAATACCTTCCATGCCTTTTTCGAGCCCGTCTAGAACCTTGAGAATCATCATTCTGAACTCTAGATCTGACAAATTACCAATGTCTCTATTGATTAGGTCCATAGCCTTTGGTACTGCCTCTTGTTCTTTTTTTTTTGTGGTGAATTTTTCCGCCTTGTCATTTTGTCCAGATAAGAGTATATGAAGGTGCAAGTAAAATACTAAAAGGGTGGCAACAACCCCAGGAAAAAATGCTTTAACCAAATCAGAAGAGATCCCAAATCGTGAGGGGGGAGAAAGGGGATAAAAGGAGTTTCAGAAAGAAAGAAAAAAAAAATGAAACAATTAAAAGAAGAAAACAAATAAAGAAAAAATATAAAAAAGAAAAAAATATATATATATATATTAGATAAACTAGTTAAAAAACGTTAAAAAGGAAAAGGGTAAAAGTTAAAAAAATTTAGCAGAAGTAGAGAAAAAAATTGAAAAAAAAATTAAATTAACTGCAAGGCTAAAGAATCATGGGGAGAAAGCCATGAGCTCCGTGCTTTGCTTTCTCCTCCTCTGGAATTCTGCTGCACTCCTTGGTATTGAAACTGCACTCCTTGGTAGGTGAACTTGGTCCTGGCTGGATTTCTTGTTGATCTTCTGGGGGAGGGGCCTGTTGTAGTGATTCTCAAGTGTCTTTGCCCCCGGCAGAGTTGCACCGCCCTTACCACGGCCGGGTTGAGTAATCTGATCGGGTTTGCTTTCGGGAGCTTTTGTTCCCTGAGCACTTTCTGTAGAGTTCTGGATGATGGGAATCAAGATGGCAGCCTCCCAATCTCCGGCCTGGAGGAGCTGAGAGCCCAGGGCCCCACTCCTCAATGCGCCCTCAGAGAACAGCACCCAATTACTCCCGTCACCCTGGCCTCCGGCCGCGTTCCCAACTGACCGAGCCTGTGACCGGTTCAAGGTAACCCTGAGCTTAGAGCTCACTCCTTGGCTCTGTCTCTGTAGGCAGCTTCCCCGCTCTAATACCTGTAAGCTCTGTGACATTCAGACACCCCCGATCCTTCTGTGACCTTGTGGGACCTGAGGCCACGCTGACCCCGTGTGGGCTTCACCCTGGTTAAGCCTCTGGAGCGATGTCCCTCAGTGGAACAGACTTTTAAAAGTCCTGCTTTTGTGCTCCATTGCTCTGCTGCTTGCCAGGAGCCGGCCCCTTCCCCACGGTCTATCTTCCTGTCGCATTGGATTCACTTCTCCGCCAGTCCTACCTTTCAGAAAGTGGATGATTTTCTGTTTCTAGAATTGTTGTTCTTCTTCTCTTCGATCTCCCATTGGATTTGTAGGTGTTTGCAATCTTTAGATAAGCTATCTAGCTGATCTCCTGCTACTTCAGGTAGCAGGAGATCAGCTAGATAGCTTATCTAAAG
>NW_019154087.1:54091747-54109412 GCF_002288905.1 Enhydra lutris kenyoni | reverse complement strand
CCAGTCCTACCTTTCAGAAAGTGGATGATTTTCTGTTTCTAGAATTGTTGTTCTTCTTCTCTTCGATCTCCCATTGGATTTGTAGGTGTTTGCAATCTTTAGATAAGCTATCTAGCTGATCTCCTGCTACCTGAAGTAGTCTCAGCCTGCTACTTCTCCGCCATGTTGACTCCTCCTCCTCATGTTAGTTCTTCTTTTGGTGCTGGATATTTCACAGTAATGTTCCCTGGTTAGATTTACTTATGGATATATTTTCTTTTAAGTGCTCAAAATTTCATGAAGATATTCTATTTTCTTCTCATTTCTTCTTTATAAATCAATACTCTCAAAGAAAAAAAACAAACAATTTATACTATTTTAGGTAGCTTGGAACAATGATTCATTTACTCTATATAAACATATTCTAGGGGAAAGCCCAAATTTGTAACGAGATAAAATGTTAGGTTAAAATCCTGCTTGCTTGCTTGCATTCTTTCTATCATTTTAATCCTGCTTTATTTCTTACTAGTTATGTAACATTTGCAAATTGCCTATCATTTGAAACTCTGATTGTTCAGTTTAAAGGAAGATCATGATATCTATATTTTAAGGTTGTTTTGATGGATGAAGGTGATAGCAGAGGGGAAAGTGCCTAGCAAAACAAATGGAGCATAATATGTTCACAAAGAAGATAGCTTCTCTTTTCACTTCATTTGTGTGGCTGTTGATTTTTCATTTCTCTTAATACTGTAGACCTGTATTTCAGAGTTGAGTAATGATCTCTTTTTAAGAAATGGAAGGAGTTTGAGAGGCACGAACTTAAGAAATAGTCTTATTTAATGAAAAATGCCCCTTAAGTATGAATTGTTACTGTAAAATAAAAATTTATGTGTATTTTTGATGATTCAGCAATAACAAACCTTCATCTGGAAATGCTTGCCATCATTCATAGCTGTAAATGTGCTGAATATATATCTATGTATGTTGTTATCTTAAATGCCACTTTCAGAATTATGAACATTTTATGTATGAGCATCCAGAACTATAATACATTTTTAGTATGAGGAAGAGTGCTTATGTTGTGTTCTGACAGATATCCTCGTAATATCCTTTTGATTTAGCTTTTGATTATTAGGACTTAGAAAACTACTTATTTGTTTAAACTGTACCTGTGTGTACTTTATGATGCAATGCTCAGCAATTTTACAAAATTTTGAAATTGACGAAGTATTATTTGCATTATTATTGATGTTACAACACAAAATAGAATTTAGACCCTTATCTGGCTCCTTCATCTTTCCTACCCCATAGATCTTTAGATCCTAATTGTACCACTGGGAAAATTGTTTTGAGAAACAGTATTTTTGACCAGTGATTTTCAGTGTGTGTGTTTTCTCTCTCTCTCTCTCTCTCTCTCTCTCTCTCTCTCACTCTCTTCTTGGGTTTTATTGTGCTTTACTTGAGATAAGGTTGAACACATGACTTACTAGTGTGGCCCAGTCTTAGAGTGACTTATATTGCCTGGCTTGTATAGAGGCAAGTGAAATTAATTTGCATGAACAACTTCTAACTTGAACCAAGGGGTGATGTCACTTTGCTCTAAGACTTTAAGACCTTGTCTAGGAATAAGTCTGACTTCCTTGATATGAAACAATGACAATAATTAGTGAAAAAGGTAGAATCACTCTGTATTTTCTCTCCCTTCTCTACAGTAGTACAACTTCAAGATGCAGCAAGTTTGTTTGTGTAGACTAGCTATAATACCACAATGCAGTTGTGACACTGACTCCCTAGAGTTGTTGTAGACTTTACAAATTAAGTACACAGATTGTCCTCACCTTAGACACCGGCTGCAAGTTATAGGGTTCCCAGATCACCTATACTTTTAACCAACTGACTCCAAATTTTATGTTTCACCACCCACTCAGATTTTATAATTCACTGGTTTTACTCACAGAACTCAGGGAAGCACTATACTTATGATTATAGTTTTATTACAAAAGATTAAAGTGAGGACCAGCCAAAAGAAATGACTACTAGGACTAGATGAGGGAGGGTCCTTAATATAGAGCTTCTGTGTTCTCTCTGTGGAATCATGATACATCCCCCTCCTAGCACATTGATGTATTCACCAACTAGGAATCTCACTTCAGCCTTGGCATAGAGTTTTTATCAGAATTTTATTATATAGGCATAATTGATCGGATCATTGGCTGTGTGATCAAATTTAGTGTCCACGTTTTCCTCTCCTCCTTGGAGCTCATGCTGGTATCACCTACCTCAAAGTCTCAACATTCTAATCTCATGGTTGGTCTTTCTGGCATGGCTAGCACCCATCCTGAAACTGTCTAAGGGGCCTAACATAAGTCATTTCATTAGCTTAAACTAAGAATGGGGCC
Organism: Enhydra lutris kenyoni; assembly: GCF_002288905.1. Taxonomy (NCBI): domain Eukaryota; kingdom Metazoa; phylum Chordata; class Mammalia; order Carnivora; family Mustelidae; genus Enhydra; species Enhydra lutris. Next base: position 54,107,034 of record NW_019154087.1, on the reverse strand, counting down.
ACCATAAATAACAAATATACTCTCATTACTGAGAAAATTCCAGTGGGTTAGAAGCTCTGTCCAAGGAATCTGAGAAAAAGACGATACAAATTCTTGATTGTATAATACTAGCACTTAGCTGCAACATGGTATAGCTATGGGTAATAGAATTATATGAAGTATGAAACATGTCAAAATAAGAGGCAAATGACATTTGGGTAATTATGGGACACAGAATATGCATGGATTTTGAAGTCAGACCTGAATTTTAATTCTTGTTCTAACATGTATTATGTGGCCATTAAATTGTCATTTATTCTATATGACTCTTATTCATCTATAAAATAGAAAATACTAATATCTATTTATAAAAAATATTCTAGAAAATATAGTACACCCATGTTAAGGTACCTATTTAAATACTCTGATGATTAATTTTATATGTCAGCTTGGCTGGGTGGTAAGGTATCCAGATATTTGGGTAAACGTTATTCCAAATGTTTTTGTGAAGGTGTTTCAGACAAGATTAACATTAAAGTTTTTGAATTTGAGAAAAGCAGACTGCCTTTCTCAGTGTGGGTGGGTCTTACCTAAGCAGTTCAGAGCCTGAATAGAACAAAAAGACTGGTTTCTCCTAAGCAAGAGCGAATTCTCAGGTAGACTGCTTTCAGACTTCATTTTCAACATTGACTCTTCCTGGTCCTGTAGCAGACAGCCTTCAGACTCAAACTGGAACACTGGCTTTCCCGGGTGTTCAGCCTGCCTGCCCGGATTTTGGACTTGTCAGCCTCCAAATCCTGTGAGTCCCAATTCTCTCTTTCTCTCCCCCCACCACATTCCTATTGGTTCTGATTCTCTAGAGAACCCTAATATAAATATACCTTTTTAAAACGATTATTTCTTTATAATCACTGTTAAATCCAAGGTATCTCATGTAAAACTCAGCTCCCATCTATAGGTCCTTAGATTTTTGTTCTCTGGATAAATGTAGAGCTGAAAAGATGCCTAAAAAAAGAATATACCAGCATTCTGTAAGTTCTGTCATCTGGTATGACACAATGATAAGCTAGGAAAATCAGATCACCTACTTAGAACGTTTGGCAAATATTTTAGATTCTGTGAAAGATAAATCATTAAGCAATCTGATTAGAAGAAAAGATTGAATGGATTCACAAACAAGATAGATGATAAGAAAGGAAATTATAATTCTGACATAGGAGCCAGGACTTGAATCCAAGCATTTTGTCTTCGAAGGTCAAGTTAAAAATATAGGATTAGACTTCCAGCTTTGGTTCTGTCTTATAAAAAGCTGGGGAAACCCATCCCATCCTGACAAGGTAATCTGAAATAAGTTCAGGACCTTTTAGACAATAGAGGCCTACAATCCAGGAGGAAAGACTTTATCAGTGGCTGGTTGTAGAGCCTGGGACAAAGGACATTCGTCTCATTGCAATCCCTCTGTCCTTCCTGTCTTACCTAAAGTGAGTAAGTACTTCATAGAGCAGAGACACAGGGCCACTAGTTAAGGCTGTTTTATTTATTTATTTTTTTTAATATTTAATTTTATTTTTTTCAGTGTTCTAAGATTCATTGTTTATGCACCACACCCAGTACTCCATGAATTAAGGTTGTTTTAATAGGAATATAATATTCCAGGCACATGGGTGGCTCAGTTGGTTGGGCATCTGCCTTCGGCTCAAGTCATGATCTGGCCCAGGGATTGAGTACCATGTCAGGTGCTTTGCTTGGCAGGGAGCCTGCTTCTCCCTTGGTCTCTATCCTTGCTTGTGCTCTTTCTGTCTGTCTGTCTCTTTCTCTCTCTTGCAAATAAATTAAAAAAAAATGAGAACATAATATTCCCACTATCCACATCTAACTTTCACACCAACAAAAATCCAGTAAAATAATAATGGATTATGGCTGAAAAAGCTTCAAGATGTATATTATCTCTTAGTAGGAGTACTTAAGGAAACCAAAATCACCAGGGGAGAAAAAAACCAAGGACATTAGCCCCTGGTACCTATAACTATAACAAACATTAAACAGAGAGCAACTCCTAACCAGGCTAATATAAATCCTCACACTGACCTTATTAACCTCAGTTTCTGATACAACAAGTCCACCTTTCAATAAAAATGTGCAAGGATTGTCAAAAGCGTAAAAAAATAATGCTATAGTATTAAGACACAAAACGAGCATCAGAACCAGATTCAGATATGAAACAGATACTAGAAAGAATATATGGGGAATTTAAAATAATTATGATTACTATATTAAGGTCTCCAATGGAGAAATTAGATACCATTAAAACAGATGGGTGTATAGCAGAGAGATGGAACTTCTAAGGGCTGAAAAGAAATGCTGTATCAAAAACACTGAAACAAATGAGGAATGCCTTTGATAAGCTTATAAATAGACTGGATATGTTGAGGAAAGAATCAATGAGCTCGAAGATAAGTAAAAGAAATTTCCCTAGTTTAAATGAAAACAAAACAAAACAAAACAAAAAAAATAGAACAAAACTGAAGAGGATATTTAAGAATAGTGGGAAAACTTTTAAGAAATATAATATAAGTGATACTGGTACATCAAAGAAGGTGAAAGAGAAGACAGATGATATGATTGGAGGAGTAAAAGCTGAGAATTTATTAACATTAATGACAGACATAAAACCACAGATTATGTAAAGAGATCACGTATATTTATGTGTGTGTGTGTTTAAGCCCTTCACCTAAACATATGATACCCCACCTGTGGAAAATCAAATACAAAGGAAAAATCTTGAAAGAAGCCAGAGTTAAAATAAAACATTTTACCTAGATCAGAATAAGAATTAACAGCAGCTGTAATAATGAGAATACATGCAAACAAAAGAGAGTGTAGAACTACTTAAAATATTGGAAAAACCCATACATAAAAATGAATTCTATGTCAAATAAAATTACCATTTATAAATGAAGAAGAAATAAATACTTTTTTAGATAAACAAAAATCAAGGGAATTCATCACCAGCAGGCCTCCCTTACAAGAAATATTAGGGGTTCTTCAGACAGTTGGAAAATGATATAGATCAGAAGCTTGAATCTGTACAAATGAAGAACATCAGAGAAGAAATAAATGGGTAAAATATTTTTTATCTTAATCTCAAAGGTAACTTTTACATTTTGTAATAATGCTAAGAGTGGGTTGAATGATTATAGCATATGGATATGTAAAGTGAATGACAATAATATTCCAAGGGACAAGAAAGAAGTATTGGCAATAATCTATTATAAGGTACTAACACTACACATCAGGGGAATAATATTATTTGAAGGTGGAATTACATTAATTAAAAATGCATATTGCAAACTTTATGGAACCCCTCAATTTTAAAGGAAGTATAATTTATATGATAAGATAAAATGGAATGATGTAAAATGCTCAGTTAAAACCAGAGATGGCAGAAAAAGAAGCCTCTGGAAATAAATAGAAAACAGTTTCAACTATGGTTGATATTAATGTAAATATTTTAACAGTTTGAAAATGACTTATTTAAATATACCAGTTAAAAGAAAAAGGCTTTCAGAGTGAATAAATAAGACCCAACTCTGTGTTGTTTATAAGAATCCCACTTTGAATATTTGAATAGGAAGAATTGTATATGTATTTTAAAAATTTGTTTTTAAATTTTAGGTAGATTCCACACCCAATATGGGGTTTGAACTCATGACCCTAAGATGAAGAGTTGTGTGCTTTACCAACTGAGCCAGCCATGCACCCTAAGAACTGTATATGTTAAAAGTAAAGAGGTAAAGATAGTTGACCATGCTAACACTAATTGAAAGAAAGGTGGAGTACCTGTATTTTAGATAAAGCAGACTTCAGAAGAAGGAAAATTCTCAGACATACATGGGACAATACATAATGATGAAGTGGTCAGTACTCCAAAGACACATATCAGATTGAAATGTGTATGCATTTAATAGCAGAGCATCAAATATATGAAGCAAAAACTGATGGAACTGAAAGAAGGAATGAATGGATCACTTTTAGAGTTGGAGACTTCAACAATCTTCCTCCCAGTAATTGATAGATCAATGGGCAGAAAATCAATAAGGCTATAGTTACTCTGAATTGTGCTATTAATTAACTTGATCTAATTGAAATTTATAAATTTCTTCATTCAACAGTAGCAAAATACATTGTTCTCAAGTTTGCATGGAATATTCACCAAGATAGACCGTATCTACATGAGAGTACAAAGTACCACAAAGTACACACTAACAAAATTAAACTAATATAAATTATTTAAGTGTGTTCTTAGACCACAATGGAATAAAGTTAGAGATAAATAATATAAATATAGATGAAAAAAATCTCACATACTTGGAAATTTAAAAACAGACTTCTAAATAATAGATCAATGAACAATTCTAAAGGATTTTAAAAAATGAACTAAGTGAAAATACAACTTATCAAAAGTTGTAAAATGCAGGGAAAACTGTGCTTTGAGAGGTATTGTAGCATTAAATTTACATATTAGAAGAAAAGAAAGATGTTAGACCAATAATATAAACTTTTAACTTAGAAAACTAGACCAAAAAAATAATCAGAAAGCAAGCACAAGAAAATAAATAATAAAAATTAGAATAGAAATTTATAAATCAAAACCAGAAAAACAGAAACTAGAAGTTTATTGAAAAGATTAGGGGCGCCTGGATGGCTCAGTTGGTTAAGTGTCTGCCTTTGGCTCAGGTCATGGTCCCAGGGTCTTAGGATGTGAGCCCAGCATCAGGCTCCCTGCTCAATGGGGAGTCTGCTTCTCCCTCTGCCCCTCCCCCCTGGTTGTGGTCGCTCTTTCTCTCACATACTTTTTCTCTTTCTCGAAGAAATAAATAAAACCTTTAAAAAAATCATTACATTTGACAAAACCCTAGCCAGGTTTACCAGGAAAAGTGGAGAAGGCATGAATTATTAATTTCATAAGTACAAGAGGAGTTATCACTGATTTTATGGACACTAAGAGGATAACAAGATTACAGACATTTTAATATGCATGAATTTGTTAACTTAGATGAAATGGAAATATTGCTTAGAAGACACAAACTATGAAACTCACACAAGAAGAAATAGATAGCCCAATATGAATTAAAGGATTTGAATCAGTAATTAATAACCTTCCAAAAAAGAAATTCTAAGGACCAGATGATTTTAATAGTGAATTCTGTCACAGATTGAAGAAGAAATGATACTAATTCTCCAAAATGTTTTTCAGAAAATAGAAACAGAATATTTCCTAACTCATCTCATGAAACTAGCATTGTCATAATAATAAAATCAGAAAAAAGCTATTACAAGAAAGAGTATCAGTTTTTCTTAAGAACATATATGCAAATATTTTAATAAGAATTAACAAATGTAATGCAAAATTTCTGAAAATTATTATGTACCTTGACCAAGTAGGGTGTAGTCCAGCTATTCTAGGTTGGTTTAGCATTCAAAAATCAGTCAGTATAACCTAGCACACAGAAAGTCTAAAGACAAACTCATGAGCATATCAATTGAAACAGACAAACCATTGACACAATTCAACATTTATTTTTGAAACTCTTAATAAAATAGGAATAGAAAGTAATTCTTTTTAATTTTATGAAGAACATCTACAAAAAGCTTTTAGCTAACATCATACTTAATGTTGAGAAACTGGATGCCTTCCCCTAGGATTGGGAACAAGATACGGATGTCCTCCCTCACCACTCCTAGTTGACATTGTACTGGAAGTCCTAGCTAGTGCAAAAAGAAGGGAAAGAGTGATAAAGGTATACACTTGGTGGGGGGGGGGCGGGGAATACCTTAAATTGTCTTTGTTCACATAAGACATGATTGTTATCCTTATCCATTTGGGTTGTTAAAATATCATAAACAGGTGGCTTATAAACAACAAACATTCATATCTTATACTTCTGGAGGCTGGGAAGTCTAAGATCATGGTGCCAGCAGATTCAGTGTCTGGTAAAGACTGGGTTTCTTATTGATAGATGTTACCTTTTTACTGTAACCTTCCATAGCAAAAATGGAAGAGGAACTCTTTGGGGATCTCTTCTGTAAGGGAACCATTGAGGGCTCCATGCTCATGACCCAATCAGCTTCCAAAGACTCCACTTCCTAATACCATCACTTTGAGGTTAGGATTTCAGCATATGAATTCTGGGGGAGATATGATCATTCAGACCATAGTGTTTACTCCTGACACCCAAAATTTATGTTCTTTCTCACATGTAAAATACATTAAGTTCATCCCAACAATCTTGGAAGTCTTACGTTATTCCAGAGTCTATTTAAAAGTCTAAAGTCAAAAGTTTTATCTAAATATCATCTATATCAGGTATTGGTGAGACTCAGGTAAAATTCTTTCTGAGACAAGTTGTTCTCCAGTTGTGAACCTTTGAAATCAAACAAGTCATATGCTTTCAAAATACAGTTTTGGGGTAAGAATAAGATAGATACGCCAATTCCAAAAGGAAGAAACAGGAAAGAAAAAAAAAAAAGGTAACAAGTCCAAGGTAAGTCTAAAACCCAATGGGGCAAATACCTTAAATCCCAAGACTTGAGAACAATCCTCTTTGGCTCAGTGCCCCACCTTCCATACCTACTAGGGCAATGGTCTTTTCTTCCAGATACACTTGGAGTTGAACCCCCAAGTCTCCATATGGCCCTTCACAGCTTTGGGAGCCTCACCTCCATGGTTTTCCCGGGCCCAGTTTATACCTCAGCTATCGTGATTTTGAATCTTGTTCTTGTAGCACTCCCAGGCTGGGATGGTGGTGGGTGGCTCCAATGGCCATTGCCCTGGTGGAGACCCTGCAGCCATAGCAGTTTTCTTCCTGGGTCCTGTGGTCTCCGGGGGCATCCTTTGAAATCTAGGTCAAGGCAGACATGCCCTCATGCATGGTTTGTGCACTCTTGGCTCTGACAGATGTCATCATGCAGATGCTGCCAAATGACTGTGCCATCTTAAATGAGATCACTTCTGCTGGTACTACACCTACTACTGCAGGAGCTACACTTAGGGCTACTGTGGATCTCGGTGCCAGAATGTAGATGTGAGAGGGCCAGGCAAGGTACACTGAGGTCTAGTAGGCATCTGGGCTCCTCCTTTAATCGTTCTTTACGATTTCTGAACTGCCTTCAGGGTCATTCTTCTATTGTCTGGGACAGTATGTCCTGGCTTCTGGTTAGATGGGTGACTCATCTCCCTGTTGTCTTGATGACTAGCTCCTGGTTTCTGTTGAGTTGGCTAATTTATACTAATTTAATTTTTCAAATTTTGCCTCACGGCTTTATATTCTGTCCAGAATAAATTATCTTATGATAGACTGAAAATATAACATATTTTTAAATATGCTTTCTTTTTTATTAACAATTTTGTCTTTAAGTTATTCTCTCTTCTTGCTTTTAACATGCATTCAAGAGAAGCCAGGCAGTTCCTTCAACACTTTGCATAGATATTTCCTTAGCCAAACTTCTAATTTTATTGTTAGCAAGCCTTACTTTTCACAAAACATTAATGCATGGCACAATTCAGCCAAGCTCTTTGCCATTTTATAACAAGGTTGGCCTTTTCTTCATTGTCTGGTAGTGTGTTTCTCATTTCCATCTATCTCATCATTATCGCCTTTATTGTCCATATTTCTACCGATATTCTGTTCATGACCACTTAAGTATTCTCTAATAAAATTGATGCTTTCTCTGTAATTCTCTTTTCTTTCTAGGTGATTACCAGAATTTCCTTTACTGTTTCATTCACAATAATGTAGGCTTTTTCTAGCACTCACCCTCCTAGTCTTTACTAATTACCCCATTTCAAAGCTAATTCCACATTTTTAGGTATTTATTACAGTAGCAGCCTCCCTTCCCAGTATCAGTTCTCTGTCTCAATACAATTGTCTCAATACAATAACTTCTCCTTATTTTAAAAATCTTCTCTATTGCTAGAGTCTAGAATAGTACCTAATAAATAGTAGGCTCTTAATAAATTAGCAAATAATCACAAAATTTGTATTGAATAAACATGCCTTTCAAAAAGAATGTGATTTATAAAATATAGATGAAATGTAGTATTATGTGGTAAGACTGCATACTGCAGGCTTATATCATGAATTTGAAATACTCTGGGAGGGGGCAACAATTTTTCTTGCCTTGTTCAGGTACCAGTGTTCATCACAGTCAATCATTTTTCATTTGCAAGTCATTTTTAAGAGAAAAATTGTCACCTATTAAGGAAGAGGTGTCCTTAAATTATAGTTTTTATGTGGCCCAGGCATGCTCTAAAATTCAATACAAAACTATATGTACATGGATATATGTATATTCATTTTATCTGTAAAAAAGGCTCCTCTCCTTTCTTAAATTTCAATTAAATCTTTGATATGGAAAATGTTTGTGATCTGCTGATAGAGAAAAGTAGTATTTGTTGTTGCTAACATGTTTTTTAAATGTTTGCTTTCTCTATAGGTCTAAATGTCTCAACTCATAAGTTTATAAGTTGGCAACATCCTCAAAACTAAATCATATTTTTGCCACCTTCTTAGGTTTTTGAAAGTTAAATTATGAGTGTTTGTTTTACAAATATGTATTCCTGAAATCACAAGTCCATTCACAGAAATCAACCATTTTAGATTTTTTTATTTCTAGTTATTTTGATCATGTGCCTTAATTCTTGTAAGAAGATAAATTGTAAAAATCTTATGGCAAATGCAAATAGTGCATTGAGATTGCTTCATTGCTAAATATGAGTGACTTAAATTAGTTTGAGATAGCTCTACTTCTACATAAACTTTTTAAAATAGATCTTCAAAATTATAACTGATATATCCTTTTGTTTTCCATCTACAGCACTATTGGCAGAAATATTTGCCCCATTTGTTGGAAATTTATTTTTTCAAGTTTGGTAGGAAGGTCCATTATCTACTTCATGACGACATAATTGTCGGTTGGTTAGAATCATCTTTGTAGAGCTATGATTATATTTAAATATCACTATAAATAGCTACATGTTTCAACTACTATCATTCTTAATAGTAGCTTATTCAACTAATTATGTGGAATTTTAAAGATTTTTAAATTCTCATTAGTAAGATTTCTTGTTTCTTAAAGATCTATCTTTATTTCTTTCACAGAGCAGATCCTTTTGGCCTTAGCTTGTCTGACTTGTTTAAAATGATACTTAAAACTGATAATCCGGGGCACCTGGGTGGCTCAGATTGTTAAGCATCTGCCTTCGGCTCGGGTCATGATCTCAGGGTCCTGGGATCGAGCCCCACATCAGGCTCCCTACTCAGTGGGGAGCCTGCTTCTCCCTCTCCCTCTGCCTCTGCATCTCCCCCTGCTTGTACTTTCTCTGTCTCTCTCTCTCTCTCAAAAAAAAAACAAAAACAAAAACAAAAAAAACCTGATAATCCTTTCTAAATTAAATTTCTTCTAATTTAACTGTTTATATTATTTCACTGGAAAGGAAGTTGACCCCAAAAATAAGGTAATTTGTAATGTGTAGGAGAATGTCATTAGGTCACATTTCCCCAAATCATAATTACATCTAAATTAATATTCTTGATTATTTGCAAGTAGGTTAATAGTGATTCATTCTCAGCAAGGACCTGGGATACTCATCATCTTTTGGATAGACCACTGATTAGGTAGTCAGTGATTTGAATTTGCATGCGTCTCTTCAGAGGAATTTGAGAGCTAAATCAGGAGCCTAGACCACTCCTCAAGTCAATTCCAAGTCTCCCAACAACCTATGGTGGGTGAGCTGAGTCTCATTATCAATCTTGGAATTATGAATTAGAAAATCTTTGTCCTCTGGGTAGCCTTAAGTATTGTTTATTTGCCAAGCCATGATTCTGGTACCAGATTATCAAGATAACTAAAATCCCTACAGTTTGCCAGTCAGGTGATGAAACAGAATGTTTTATGTTGTTTTACAAATACTTGCTAGTGCTGTGTCTCCTTAAAGTTAGAGGAAATCATCAACTTTCTGCTGAAAATTTATCCATATTTTATTTTATAGATAAGCAGGTTTGTAGATAAATTATTAATAATAAGCAATAAACTAAACTCATGTTAGGCTAAAGGATTTTCCATTTGATCTTTGCTGATCTCATTCATGTTTAGGAGGTTTAAAATCATAAGTAACATTTATATGTAGCTTCTATAAAATTTGTATTGTAATGACACCTTGTAAGGTCCAGAGTCTTAATCAAACCCAATATATAACTTAGAAAATCCACTAAAACAGCATTATTTTGATATGAAAAATACCAGTTTTTACAATAGCAAATGATAACAAACTTCTTAAGACAGAAGAAGAATTGAAAAGTCCAAGTCCAGTCAGAGAACAATCTTGACTTCTCCCTTGAATCTCATTAAATGCCAGTCCATTGAGATCCCACATATTGGGTTCAAATAAAATGAGTTTCATGAACAGATTCACCTTTTCATGATATGGATCTGATCCAGGACAGCATTTCTTAAACTGTTGTAAAAGCCTTTTTCTCTTTTCCTTTGCCAACCTATTGTGGACCAGTATATCTGTAAACAAACAAAAAGCCCAAAAAACATAACAAAAAAACCCTAGAAAAATGATGGTATGCTTTGATGTCAAGACCATGCCAACTTGCTATTAATATTTCTAAACATGGAGTAGAATGGTGATTTGAAAAACTCTATAAAGGGCTGGATAATAAATATTTTAGGCTTTTGGGCCTTACTGTCTCTGTCACAACTACTAACTGCCTCTGCCATTGTCGCTCCAGAGGCAATACAGGCAATATGTAAATGAATGAGTCTGGCCGCATTCCAGTAGCATTTTATTTACCGAAACAGGCAGCTGATCTATGGGCTTTAGTGTGTAGACACCTGTTACAAATGCTTACCTTCATTTTTGTATTTAAATCATTGTAGATTAGGACCAGTTTGTAGACAGACAGTGCTCTATGGACTTCACATAGAATGATGTTGATGTAGAAGAACCTTAAGAGCACAGCCACCCATTAGGAAGAATTTTGATGTCCCAGAATAAAGTTCACAGGTTTCTAAAATTCCCCTATAATGCACCAGTACAGATAACCATAGTACTGTCTTAAATTCTTGAAATTTCAAAAATGGATACATGCCTGAATCATCTATTGTGAAACAGCCCTCTTCATATTTATTCTTTATGGGAGATCTGTTTTAGCAAGATCTGACCACCTCTCTCTCTTTCCCTCTCTCTCTCTCTTATTCCCTCTGGTAATCTGGATTTGTCCTAACCAGTGTATATTTGCCTGCTGGTGTGGTTATTTGTGGCACTAGGTAAAGTAGCCTAGAACCATCTACCAAATGGTACCAGAGTGCCATTATCTAGGTTACCTAACAATTTCATTCTGAGTCACATTTTATTCTGAGTCACATATTATATATTGTTGTTGCTTCTAATATTGAACTGGAAAAAAAAAAAAAGCTTTTCAGTACATAAATGTCCTGGACACCATAAAACTTTTTTACTTTCTACTACCTTGTCTTTAACAAAGTTCCTCTAAAAAGATGTTGGAAGTGTTAACAATATATAATGTCTAGTTTTAGACAGTTGAATTTTCCCATTGTAACTGTGGAAAAAAAAAGGAATTATCTAATCAGTTTCATTTTGTCATGGGTAACTATTGACATATTTATGTGGTGAATTAATCACTATCAGAATATTCTTAACATACACAACATGCCAACAATGACAGATCTTGGAGACTCATTACCAGATTTATAATATGATTTTGGATATTATGTGAAACATTTTTAAGATGTGTGAAAGGAAAGGACAGTGAATTCGTAATAACCTGAGGAAACAGTGGCGAATGATGGTATAATTTTGAGACCCAAGATTACCTAATAATGGATTTTTTCTTATCTCTAAGAAGAATTCTAAAATAAGATCAACAAGTTGCCAGTGAATTGAGCCCTCCACTCATCATCTCACACTGTTTGCTAACACACACATCTGAGAAAATACATATAAGTAGGTAAATATGTTTCAGTCTACATGGGTAAACAGGTACAATAATTTGGAACCAATAAATGCTTTATTCAGTAATTTATATAAATTACAAACTTTCATTTCAATATTGAAATTTCCTTTTAGGTAACACTAATTCAACTCTTGGATAAACTTGCCTTTATTTCAGCAGTGGGGAAGAAACTGTAAGGGTAAGGACTGTCAGACGTGCAAGTCTAAAAACATGTCTTATAATACAGGCCACCACTTGAGGTCTCAGTATGAGGAGTATACTGGTGAAGAGATGAAAACAGAATCATGTCTCATTCCTGGAAGAGCAGTATTAGTGACCACTCAAGGATCAGGTCAGTGTCAGCACGAGGAAGAGCAACATGAAGGCTACAATGAAAGCATGTCACATAGAATTGAATGCTATGAAAAAATATCAAAATTTTACTTGTTGATGATCAGGAAAATTAATTGTGCTTTTCACTGTACTTTTCAGTTTGTTGAGACTCCTATAAAATATTGCCTTTTCCAGACACTCATATGTATGCATATGTATGCATACATACCCTCCAGTAAGAACAGTACGCATCCCAGTGTGTGATACATGTACACCAGAAACACAGCATTTTTAATAATGAACTTAAAATCTGCTTGGGAACTACAAAACAATTTCTTACAAGACTCTCACAATATTATGGATGAAAGTAGTCTAATTTTTAAAGAATATCTGTGAGGAAACAGAATGGAGTTTTTTCATCCTTAGAGGTTAGTCTTCCCTAGTCCTGAGGAATTATGGAAAATATACCTCAAATGATGTAGAAGAGGATTTGGTAAGATTTACTACTAATTAAGTTTTAAAAATACTTCATTGAATACATGTAACTTAACTGCTACATTTGTTATTGAATAAATGTACCAGTCATGCTATTATGTAGGTTTTAAAAAGATTTTTATTTATAAGTAATCTCTACACCCAACGTGAGGCTTGAACTCATAACCGCAAGGTGAAGAGTCACATGCTCTACTGACTGAGCCAGCCAGGTACTCCATTTTACATAGTTTTTTTTTTTTTGTTTTGTTTTGTTTTTAAGATTTATTTATTTGAGAGAAAGAGACAGAGGAAGCAGGGAGAAGGGCAGGAGGAGACAAAGTCAAGCAGACTCCCCTGTGGGGAGCCTGACATGGGGCTGGATCCTAGGACTCTGAGATCATGACCTGAGCTGAAATCAGGAGTCGGACACTTAACTCACTGAGCCACCCAGGCCTCCCTACATAGATTTTTTTATAGTGAAAATGTGTAGATCTTCCATTCATCTTTAAGATCTGATTCTGCTAATAATAATAGTGTTTGGGTGGTTTTAATAGTTTATAAACATGGCCACTAGATGTTATAGTCCATTTTTTTCTCATTTTTTCCAGAAAATTTTCATCTTCATAATACTATCTACTGGTAGTCTTCTCTGGAGGTAGTTTTTAAAGTCATAAAAATTAATGGTGGACATATACTCTTTATATTGTTTTTTCCCTATGGCAAGATAAGTACAGTAATGATGTTGGACAAATAAAATTACTAACGTATCTCCTCCCACTATACTAAAATGACATTACACTGAGAAGCAAGGTTTGTGAAATGAATAAAATAACATTTCCAGATAATATAACCATGATCATCATATATAATTATAAGCATAAACATTTACGAAAAACAAGATTTTGTCATAAAATGTCCATTTCATTCCAGGTAATTAAAATTGATTCATAGTCATCTGGGTGGTTCAGTCAGTTAAGTATTTGCCTTCAACTCAGGTCATGATCCCAGGGTCCTGGGATCAAGCCCAATGTCGGGCTCCCTGCTCTGTGGGGAACCTGCTTTTCCCTCCCCTCTGCCTGCTGCTCCCCCGCTTGTGCTTTTTCTCTCTGTCTCTGTCAAATAAATAAAATCTTTAAAAAAAGTAAAATTGATTCATTTTGATAGCATACATTTAGCCTTTCCCCCCTTCGTGTTTTATTGTAAATTAAAATAAATATTTTCTACTAATTAATTGATTCCTATTCTTTTATTCTTGAATATCATATTATATACAAAGTACTACAAAGAATAGGAGGATAATTATAAATATATGTGCTCAAAAAGTCTTGTTTTATATGAAAACATTTTCTCCTTAGGATGGAACAAAAAGTTTGATTTTTTTTCTTTCTCTTTTCTGTCTTTGAAATTAAGTTTATTCTAGGAGTCATATGACTGAAAAGTGTGATTTACTGTTTTTCCTTAGAGACATGAGGAAAAGGGCATGGGAACATACTAGGGATTCTGATTTTATTTTATCAGTGAAAATGATTATTTGCCAAGGATATAAAGTAATAAAACTTAATTCAGGGAAGGTTTGCTTTGGCATTGACAGCTGCAAAATCATCTGTGGCTAAAGATAATTTCTGAGGTCATAATAAGTTTTATTGGTATTCAAGGAAAGCTGGCTGAGCTTAGGCAAGTTTTTTTTTGTTTTTTTTTTTTTCCCCTGTAATTCATGATGCTTTGATTTCTTAGGGTCCTTACTGGCCAGCCTAAGAGACTGTGGTTCCCATGGTTAGTTAATTCCTACAGACAGTAAGTAATTTGCCTGTTAGTATTACTTACTAACAAATTTGTAATTCATATACACAACCACCTCCTTTATGTAACTCTCATACTAAGCCAGTATTTCCCATGCCCGAAATTACTCCAGGGCGATATACTGGACAACTTGAGACCACTCCTATTGCTGTCTCCTCCTGAAAGAATTCAATGTATCCAGTTCTAAACTTGTTCAAACGTCCCTACCCCACCTAACCCATTCTTTCCTGCAGAAACCACAACAAAGGCTCCGGGCTGTACTTTCTCCTTTACTCCTTTTGCTTCTTGACAGTCCCTCGTATTTCCCTTTATAGCACTGACTTGTGTGACATGCCCTTTTCTCTTGAGGACTGTAAATATAAACTCTTCTTTCAAAGGCAGTTGTCTCTATGTTTGTCACTTACCATATATGATTAAAACAAAACCTGAGTATATTTTAATACATGTGTCAATTTATTGTTTTCTAGATATAGTATCTGTTTTATGTAAGATGGTCAGACTGGAGATGTTGCTCTTTGGACTCTTTTGACTACTATCCTTTACAATTGCCCTAGGAATGGAGTTTCTAGGCTATATATTTACAATGCAAACAGAGAGCACTAACATAAGAGACAATATCTTAGAAAATGCCACATATGGTGTATCAGTTCTCTAAATTTGGGGATCATATATTTATTTCAC
>NW_019154087.1:54049866-54091737 GCF_002288905.1 Enhydra lutris kenyoni | reverse complement strand
ATTATTTTTTGATAGTTAAAATTTGAAGGAATATCTGGCATACATTAAAGCAATAAAGTTCAGGGCTATTTATCTTTGCCAAGAATATAGATTCTGCCAGTTAGAGACAATACTAAGTACTATTAAAATTTAACAAGTACAGTTGATTGCTGGGAAATGATTCTTGCCAATTCATACAACATCTCTGAAATCTGCTTTTTTTAATGCCACATATGGTGTATCAGTTCTCTAAATTTGGGGATCATATATTTATTTCATATTATTTTTTGATAGTTAAAATTTGAAGGAATATCTGGCATACATTAAAGCAATAAAGTTCAGGGCTATTTATCTTTGCCAAGAATATAGATTCTGCCAGTTAGAGACAATACTAAGTACTATTAAAATTTAACAAGTACAGTTGATTGCTGGGAAATGATTCTTGCCAATTCATACAACATCTCTGAAATCTGCTTTTTTTTTTATATGTTTCTAATCTATAGTGAATCAATAAAAGCTGATTTTATCATGTAATCAGCATTTTTCAGGATGTGGAAGTAAAAGTTAAAAGTCAAAAATGTATGTTACTAAGTGGAAGAAGCTAATCTGACAGGGCTACAATATTATAAGATTCCAATTGTATGACATTCTGGAGAAAGCAAAATTATGGAGACATTAAAAAGATACGTGGTTATCAGGGGTTGGGTGGGAAGGGGATGAATAGATGGTGCACAGAGGATTGTGGTATGTTCTGCATGTTACTATAGTGGTGGTTATATATCATTGTACATTTATCCAAACGTAGAATGTACAACACTAGGAGTGAATATAAACCGTGCCTTTGGGGTGATTATAATGTTGATGTAGGTTTACAAGTTGTAACAAATACATGACTCTGGTGGGGATATTGGTAGTACGGGAGGCTGTGCATGTGTGGGGGCAGGTGGTATATTAAAATTTCTCTACCTTTCAGTTTTGCTGTAAACTTAAAATTATAAAAAAAAACTATTTTTTAAAAGTTGTATGAATAATCTCTGTGCTCTTAAGCACATTACTCTATAGCTGTTTAGCTTAAGACACTGAAGCAGTTAAGGGTGTGTGTGTGTGTGTGTGTGTGTGTGTGTGTGTGTGTGTGCGCGCCTTTGCGTGAGTTTCTTTGTACTGAAACATTTCATACAATGAAGAATTGGATAACTCTAGTTTGGTTTCCTACATCAACCAAACTACTTTCAAGATCTCAACAACAAATTCAGGGACTTTACTTCCAGATTCATTCTACTCTAAGTGTCGTCTCAGGACTGGCTACAACCATAGCACTTGGGAGCTAGTTGCAATTGTAGAACCTCAGGTTCTGCCTCATATCCACTGAATCTGAATCTGCACTTTAACAGGATCCTCTGGTGATTTGTGTACGTTTTAAAGTTTGGGAACTGCTGCCCTAGATAACAGCCTTTAACATGATTCCATTAAATTTCATAGAGTCTTTGTTTTTCAAATGGATGATGAAACATAAATGAAATGTCAGGAGATGGTGCTTTAGGCCAAGGTCTAGCAAAATAATGATTTATATCCAACAACCATATTTGTTCTAATAGTTCATTAATGTAATGTTTTCTTTCATTCAGTGGATTGCTTTTGTAAATAACTCTAATATTAATGCATAGAAACAACTGGAATTGGGACTGGCTGGAGTCCCTAGGAATGAGGCAGAGAAATGGCAGCTTAGAATATGCATATTGTATGCATCATCTTGCCTGTGTCTTAATTGATTTTGGAAAATCATACACATTAATTAAATATGACCTATTTTTCATTGAGTTTTGAATAAAACTGTATTTTGGTATTTGGTTGTGCTTCTGGCATTCATCATAGTAAATGTAAGTATGTTTTCAGCCTCAGACTCTATTTTGGGATCATTGCAAGTGTAGATCAACTTCTTAAAAATGTAGGAATCATAATATTAGGTAATGAGTAAGGTAGAGGGACAAGACAAACATGGTGGGACAGTATTTCCTCAGAAAGTCTCAAGACTCCAGAGTGGAGGAGATTGGCATAAACTGTGGTTAAAGGAGAACGCCAAAGCAGTATAAAATTTTCTTAATTTCCATAGTAGAAAAGGAGGTATTAGATGTTGGAGAAGATGTACTACTATTTTTATACCTTGAGATTTTTAGTTTCTAGAAATGACATTTTAATTTATACCATCCCTTCTACTTTGCCACTATCTAATTTTAGGTGGTTTGATGAAAGAGGATGGGATCTTGAGAGAGATTTTGAGAGATAGCTACTCTTTCTTGACTGTTTTAAAACAGGCATATTTCTACTTCTAGAAACGTTAGTTGCTGTGTTTTATCAAAAAGCCATAAGTCATAATGATATTGTTTTAAAGAAATTTAATAAGAAAATAAATTTTATACATACCAATATCATTATGATTCCCATGATTTTCATTCCTTTGTGTAGATCTTTATTTCCATCTGGTATCATTTTTATTTTGGCTGGAGGATTTTTCTTAACATTTCTTGTAATGCAGGCCCACTCTTGATGAATCCTTTCAGCTTCTGCATGTCTGAAAAAGCCCTTAACCTTCATTTTTGAAAGATTTTTCTCTGGGCAGTGAATTCTAGGTTGACAATTTGACAGTTTCATTTACTTTTTCTTTTCAGTACTTTATAAGATATTGCTCCACTAGGATTTGGTCTCATCTTAATTTTTTTTTCTTTTATTCATATTTTTCCCTTGGTTGCTTTTAAGTTATTCATTCTATCACTGTTTTTAAGCCATTTGATTAAACTGTGTCTTTGTGTAATTTTTTTTCATATTTCTATGTGGGGATAGTTGAACATCTTGGATCTGTGGGTTTATAGTTTTCATTAATTTTGGACAAATTTTGGTCATTATTTATTGATATAATTGGCTTTTGCTTGTTTCCCTGTAGGATTTGAATTAACATATATTTGGCTAAACAGTTCACAGATGGTCTGCTTATTTTTGTATGTGTTTTTTTCTCTCTGTATTTCATTTTGGGTGGTATCAATTGTTGTCTTAAAGCTCACTAACTTTTTTTTTCTGCAGAGTCTAGTCTACTTATTCTATCCATTATACTTTTTATCTCAGATACTATAATTTTTCATATCTAGAAGTTCTATTTGGATGTTTAATTATCTTCCATGTCTATCTTTAGTATCCTTAACTTGCCTTCTTGAAAATTAATAAAGTTTTAGTTTTTTGTCTACTGATTATGTCATTTATGGGTAAAATTTTGTTCAACTAATTTTTTTCATCATGGGTCGTATTTTTCTGCTTCTTTAGAGACTTGATAATTTTTTATTGGATTCCCGATGTTGTAAAATTTACCTTATTGGGTGCTAGATATTTTCGTAGCTTTAAAAATATTCCTGGGCTTTGTTCTGGGAGGTAGTTAAGTTATTTGGGAAATTTTTGGTCCTTTTTGGTCTCATTTTTACTTTCAGCTAAGTAGAATCTGAGCAGCATTTGGTCTAAGATTAATTTTCTGCACTGCTGAGGCAATACCCTCCTAGTGGTCTAACTAATGTCCTTCAATTATGAGATTTTCCAGTCTGGCCTATGTGAACTTCGGCTATTCTTTTCTTCAGTTTTGTGATGTGGCTCTTTCCCCAGACTTTAAGGAGTTTTCTCACACATATATGCTGATAAATCCTCAACTGAATACTCAAGTAGGACCTTCTGTATATCTCTGAGGTTGTCTCTATATGCTGTTCTCTTTTCTCCAATACCATACCTGCAAACTCTAGCGTACTTCGCTTCCTTGGACCTCCAGATCAATCTCGTTAACACAGGGAGACCATCTGGCTCTACCTTGGTTTCTCTTTCTTGTGCTGCAGGTTGAAACTATCTTCAGGCAAAGAACTGTGGCCACCATAAGGATTAACTTATTTATTTTCTCATTTTCAGGGGTTGCTGCCTTCTACTGTCTGATGTTCGATTTCTTTAGAGCTCAGGTAAGAGAGTAAATATGACCCCTATTAATCTATTTTGGACCAAAGCAGAAATTCTTGGGCTATTATTTTAAATCAGTGTTCTTTAGTCCTTATTACTTACTATAATAGGAACAGAAAAACCTACATTTTACAAGATTTCTAGGTCTGAGGAATACAAAATTGATATTTTATTTAAGTATTACTTTTATGGAAGGTAAATAGTTTTTTGGCTTTATCCACTGATCCTTCTATAAATCATAGTTTTTGTTACTTCACCCCCAACCTTAAATATGTTAATACTCCTCTCTTAGCTCCTTAGATCCTCTATCCTGAATGCATTAAAATCACTACCTAGAAGATAACATGTCTTTTTTATTTAATTTCCTTATCTGACATTCTCCGTTTGTTCTGTGTGTATGTCTGTCTATCTATATGTGTGTGTGTGTGTGCGCGCACGTGCACGTGCGCGCGCACACCCACGCACACACACACACACAGACGCTTTCAGTTTACTCCAAAGATACTATAGTATCCTGATTCACAATGAGAAAAAATACAAGGTAAGGGATTGCATGGAGAGCATTACTAATTTTCCTCTTTTTTTTTTAAATTTTATTTATTTATTTGACCAACAGAGATTACAAGCAAGCAAAGAGGCAGGCAGAGAGAGAGAGGGGGAAGCAGGCTCCCCTCTGAGCAGAGAGCCCAATGTGGGGCTCGATTCCTGGACCCTGAGATCATGACCTGAGCCGAAGACAGAGGCTTAACCCACTGAGCCACCCAGATGCCCCACTAATTTTCCTCTTTTGAAAGTATTCTTTACCATACTGAAAAATACCTTTTAACACCAAAATATGTAAGTACATAAAGAAATACTTGGTTGACTAGCTAACTAGATAGTCAGTCATTGATATTTCTCAAAATATTCAGCACAAGTCAAGCTATAAAATTAAATCAGTCACACCATCTACCATTCTTCATACTCTTTCTTTCATTTATTTTATTTAAACCTATGGTCATATCCTGCTGCATACTCATATTCTTTCTCTCTGTTATCAAAGCCATCTTTTAGGATCTTTATTATATACTGATGAGGCTTTGTGGCAGAGTTTTACATGCTTTATCAAAGGAAGTAAACACATCTACTTTAAGCCAAAACTGTCTAATTAACCAGAAGATTATGGTAATGTGAGATAAGTTGGTAAACTTAATTGTATCCTAAAAGTGCCTTACAAAGTTAAAAAAAAAAAAAAGCCCTCAAGGTAAAAGGAAAAGATAAATATGAAATAAACTACTTTGATGAAAATTCTTTTCCTCCAATTATGTGCTGAAGTCTAGCCATCAGAGTCTGGTTTAAGATTGGCGTTAAGGAGGTATAGGTATTGTTTTGTGAAAGAAGATTCAACATGAAGTTAGCATTGCTAAGGTACCATTCAAAATGGAGTTGGAAGGATACTGACAAAGCCGGGCCCATGAGCTTTGGACTTTTGTCGATTGTAACTTGTCAATTGCAACCATGACACCTCCTGGAATATATCCTTCTGCTTTGGACTGAATTAGAGATAAGGTAATATCAGTTAGCTAAATCCAATTGTGTATTATATAGCCAGTTCAAACTCCTCCAGCACCATTCATAAATCTTTTAAAATAAGTTATGTAACCTTGTGACTTTGTCCCTATAACTCTGAACTCCCTGTCAGCAATTGGGAGCACACTTGCAATTTTGGTCAATTTTTTGTCTCCAGAATATTGGAATACCTAAGACCCCAAATAATTGCTTTGGTTACTTCATAGTCTTTTCTTGATCAACAGTTTTATAAAACTGGCAAAATCAAGTAACTAGATTCTTAACCTAATTTTTTCCTGGTTACAAACTTCCTTAGTATCAGTCAAGATGCCTTAACCCTCTCTTAAAGTGTGAAATAGTCTGACTTGGGATATTACTCTAAACAACTTGATATTTTCGTAAAAAATTGTTACATAAAATAGAAATAACAATGTTGTACATATTGTGTTAACCATCTTGAAGCTGTTTAGAGAAGTAACTTAAAAAATGTTTTTATTCATGCTAAATAGAGACAAAGGCCTATGTGATCTTCAGTCAGATAATATATTCCATTGTGACAAATAATTAATATTGTCTAAAGTGTGCTTTCTTTGGAGATACTTTGTACATGTGTGCTATTAAAGAACTATTAAATATTTTTGATAAAATCAAGGATTAAGGTCATGGAACTCTTTGGAATAATGTAACACTATAAAGGATTTTTTATATTACTCCTGGATATACTCTAGAAAATATTAATTCATTAAATCCATTTTATTCAGAGAGAATTTAAAAATTATTTTTATAGGCTCTCTTCTTGTATATCAATATATCCGCAATTATCTAAACTACTAGATGAGACACCAGTAACCTTTAAGTTAAAATGCTTTATACAAACACACTTTTTCTAAATAACATTTTTCCTAAAAATTGAAACCATTTGTTTGGATAACCAACTTACTCTCATTGAACACATTAAATTATTCACTAGATATAGTTAAATTTGGAACCGTTCAAATATCAGACTGTCCCAAGGGTAGCATATTATTGGAGAGCACTGCTGTTGACTAAATTATACCAGACTGTTAGATACTACATCAGTCCAGCTGAATGTGCCAGGTTGTAAAGATTAGACTTCTTTATTAACAATGTGACAGGTCTCAGATGAAGCTTGTGAAATGTTTCATTTAAAAATGGTAATTTGGGAAAGAGGTACATTTTATTAAAGAGGTAAGGAGCTTACTAACATTAACTTAAATTTCTGGCAAATAATTGCCAGAATACATTTTGTAATAGTGTTCTTTATTTTCAATATGATTGCATGCAAGACCCCATCTGGTTGTGCATCTGGCCATAGGTATAATCTTATTTCCTGCTTCTCATTACACTTCCACTCTGATCCAGCCACATTGGCACCCTTACTATTAGTCAAGCATTCTAAGCCTACTTCTGTCACAGTGTCTTTAAAATCACTCTTGCCACAGCTTGGAACCCTCTTCCTCCAAATACATGCATGGCTCTTTCCATTAGTTTTATTTGGGTCTCTACTCAAATGGCATCCTTTTCATTCTGCCTTTCCTTACAATCCTCTTTGATTAGCACCTCT
The DNA here is from genome assembly GCF_002288905.1 of Enhydra lutris kenyoni. Classification (NCBI taxonomy): domain Eukaryota; kingdom Metazoa; phylum Chordata; class Mammalia; order Carnivora; family Mustelidae; genus Enhydra; species Enhydra lutris. Next base: position 54,084,644 of record NW_019154087.1, on the reverse strand, counting down.
CCTCACTCCCACTTATTCTTGAGCCCTTAATCTACTTTATTTTTCTTCATAGCATTCACAGTATAATATATTTCATGTTCAGTTATTCATTTAACTAGTTCCTCTTATTGGAATGTGAGCTTCAGTAGGTCAGGGTTTTTTTGTTTGTTTTTTTGTTTTGTTTTGTTTTTTAATCCACTGCTGAAACCTCAAATTCTATAGTCCTTGGCTCTTATAAGAAAATTTTACCATATTTGTTATGTGTATGAATGAATGAATGAATGTTAAAACAAATAGCTGTTACCCATTATATATCAAGTTTTAAATTGAGAAGTGGGTATACAAAAGCTGATTAATCTATAGAAATCTGGGAATCAGGCACATACCTAATTCATTAAATGTGTTTCACTAGGAGATTTGAAATATTAACAAACTGGTTAATATCAATATCTAAGAATTGTTATAACAGTACCCATTTTTGGGGAGGAAATCTCTTGACTTCGTGGAACTTCCTCTATCCTTAATCTGATACCTGGCTCTGACACTTTACTCACCCCAGCAGTGTCTCTTTTTATACCTTGATTCTAAGCTCCAGTCATTCTCTTTCCCTCAAAATCATCAGCACCAACAATAATAAAATACATTAAAATTGCAATATTTAAAAAGAAAAAAAATCTTATAGCATTTGAACTTTAACAGACAATTCTTATAAATCAAAAAACTCCGCTCAAGGTTAACATTTGATTTCTGAATTGTAGGTAAAGCCTAAGCAAAAACCAATCCTGATAGTTGTATTAGCTCTACCTAGCCTAAAAATACTTTCATGAAACTAATTTATATTTAGTTTTAACATTAATAAATACAGGCACACCCTCATAAAAGCCCACCTCTACCAGTCTCTCTTCAGTTGAATCCTAGGTTAGTCCAAATTCTCTGAGAGACAGATATCCAGATCCAGTTAAACATAGAAAGATTATATTAGGTGAAAGGTTCTTATGAGAAACTAGGAACTCGAGTGGGAACTAATCAAGTTTGGGAAAGCAATCATACTGAGGTGCAAAACTGACCCCAAGTGGAAGAGAGAGGAAGAGAAAGTTGGGTAAAAGCATTCCAAATGGCCTTAGAAAGATTCCCAAAGTCTTTGAGGAATCTTTAAGCCAAAATTGGGAGGAGCCTACATTAGTATTTTGAATACACTTGCTTGTTGATTAGATGAATTGTGGAGAGCATAGCATGGATTTTAGAGCGTAGCAGCTGGGGGTCCTCTGTCATGCTTCCTTTAGTTGGAGGTCTACAAGGTGTATTTGTCATGGTCACAGATGTTTTTACTCTGTACTTCTTTAGAGAAGGATCAAGTCTTATTCATCTTTGTGTCCATAGAACCTAGCTTATGCCAGGTCAAATGGTTTATAAATGAATAATTTATATCTATAATCACCAGTCTCATCCTTTGTTTTTCATTGTGCTCCAAAGAACATTAGTATGAATGTGAGTGTTAATATGAATGAAACTCACACAATGGCAGTGTAGTGCGGTAGTTGAGAATGTAATCTCTGAAGTCAGTGGTATTCATTCCTCTTGTTTTTAACGAGTGATCCTTGGCAAATCTCTTACTCCAAATAATCTTTCATTTCCCATCTTCAAAACTGAGTTAATGGTGGTTCCATAATTAAATGCTATGTATGGGAAATAAAAAGTTAATTAATTCCATATCAACAGTAAAATACATCTCTTCTCATTAGTCTAATATCTTAATGAAGAGAAGCATAAAAGAAGGAAAATGAATACAACAACTTTAATGAAGGATATGCATTTCTTAATGGGAAAACATTAAGAAAATCATAGTAATTGAATTGATGTGTGTACTACCTAAATTTCTCCAGACATATTGTTTTAGTTGGAGACATTATTTTAAATGTTATGAACCTGTCATATACATTAGTAAACTAAGACTTGTGAGAACTAATCCCCCATCTTTGCTTTAAAAGATGAGGCCACCAAATCTACGTATCATTTTTCCCCTACCAAGCCCTGTAGGAAGTTGATCTCTTCCTTGCTGGGTCACTTTTGAGCCTTCCACCCCTTTCTACTACCTTCTAGAGCTGGCTTCTATTCAGTATTGACTCATGTTTTAAGATCCTGTTGCCTTGCTCCTTAAATAATCCTGAAACATACACATAAACTAGCTAATACCTCTTCTTTAATGATGCTGCCTTACAAATTTTAATTCCACTACTCATCCACCAGGTACCATTTTATATCGACATTTAATGTCACCATATTTCATATCGATTATGACTTTGTAGAGTAAATCTTATATTTATTATATACTGATTGATGACTATGAATATTCTGTTGGTTTCATTAGCTTATATGGTTTTCCAATAAAACAAATAAGCAAATATAAAGAACGGAAACAAAATCAGTAAAAAAAATTTCTACAGATCCTCATAACCAAATTTCTTTCTAATTTCTAATAGGTAATTTCTAATTTCTATTCAGATAATTCCTTTTTTTCAAGTGAGTACAAAAATTTACTGATAACTTGTATGCAGTATTAACACAGTGTGTTACATCATGTTAATTAAGTAAACATTTATTCTGCAAGTATCTTTTAATTATTATCATGGTAGAAAATGTTAAAAGGATAGTAGGACAGTAGTACCATGACATTTGCATGACATTTGAGGATGAAGTACAGTGTGAACACAAACCACTGGGTAGTGAACATATTCTTATGATTTTGTAACTTTCCATTTTAACTTTGCAAAAAGAAATTAATGGAGTACTCTATAAGCTCAAATTTTTCTTCTTGTGAAATGATGCATGGCAAATTCGGTATTCTTTCTTCTTCACAAATTATTAATATGATTTTAATGCCTTAATTTGTTTCAGCCCAAGCTACAAATAGGGTCAAGTAGATTTTTGTTTAGCACCATCAATGTTTTACTTCTTTACAAAGTATCATATTATATGACTATACTAGGGTAGAGTGATCCAGACAATAGTCAGTCTCATAAGTGTCCATTAGTATATATAAATGAAGACTCAATTTAGCGTATTTTACTTATAGTTAGACGTTAAACATTTTTACTGAGGAAAAAAGAACATTAAAAAAAGTAGATAAAATTCTAGATTGAAAGGTGCTGCAGTAGTGTTTTCACCTGTAAAGTAATATGAACAATAAATTAATATTAGTTGTGATTTGTTTTCAGTCAAGAAAGGTGAGGGGTGCCTGGGTGGCTCAGTCGGTTAAGCGTTTGCCTTTGTCTTGGGTCATGATCCCAGGGTCCTGGGATCGAGTCCTACATTGGGCTCCCTGCTCAGTGGAGAGTCTGCTTCTCCCTCTCCATCTGCCCCTCACCCCTGATTGTTCCTTCTCTCTCTCTTTTAAATAAATGAATAAATAAACTCTTTAAAAAAGGAGGGGGGGTGGGATTCAGAGATACCAGGATTGAAGTAGCCCAACCAAAAACTAGCAAAATTGTGAGGAGGTTTCAGATAACAAAACATATATGAGCTGAAGATAAAAAAAGAGCATCCAGAATCAAGGGACTATGCATAAGAAGCTGAAAATTATTTCAGAATGAAAAACAAGTCAGTTAATCAGTGAGGAGGAAAGAAAACAGTGCTTTCAAGACATAAATTTAAGTTGAAATCAAGACAAAATTAGAGAGCCTCTGTTGCACTTCATATTACTGACTGGTTTTTCTCCAACTATATTTTGGTAAAAGCACTTTATCTCAGTTTAAACAGAAACTCTGAACTCATTAGAGATCATATGGGAAATTATGTTGATGTTGATGGTTTACATTCTTAGGTAAATTCAAATGTCTAAAATCATTCTGGTGTTTCACTGTGGATAAGTTTACTGATATTCAAGGAAAAACTAACATTGGATGATGAGTCACAGACAAGGGAACAAAAGCAAAATCTCAGGACTGAGATGATGATGAAGATAGATTCTGCTTTTATCAAAATATGTTTTGTCAAAATATGTCTTCAGTTTTGATAGGTGGTATCTTCATAAATTACTAAATTCTAAAGGAATTGGAGAGTGAGCATTTGAAATAAAATCTCCATCACAACAGTTTTATCCCAGTTCCACAGATCTACTCTTCAAAGACTTTATCAGCTTGTGGTATATCATTCTCTGCACATATGAAAAAATGTAGACTCTCATTTGGACAGATTTATGTTTTCTCTCCTTTTAAAAAGCTTTCTGGATCAGAAGAATGTGGACAAGATACCACTTCAAAAAGAGGCTTAGCCTTCAATGTAATTGTATTCATTTCTCATCATTCATACTCAACTGTATATCATCATGATGTGGATTTCATTCATAAAAGTGATGATGGAAAATTGGAGCCTTAAGTGGCAAAAGATAAAGAGCCATGCCCTGTTCTGTATCACAACTGTTTAGCCTGGTCCAGTCTATATTATTGTCCATCCACCCCACCCCCTCCAAGCCTTGTCTCTACTAGTCAGAACTATGATCCTTCTTCTCTATTGCCTTAGAAAACTGTTCTATTTCCCTCCTGTGTTGGAACTTCTTTTTTTAGGTGCCACGTACACCCATTCCTTCATTTACTTCCTTGGTTTAATATATATCTTCCAGTTGTGTTCTGTTGAAAGGTATATGGGTGGTTTATTTCATTTATTTGTTTTATGATCTTGGTCATCTAGAAATTTATTAATTCTGTCATTTTGTGTAATTAGTGTTTTTGCTAGGTTTAGAATTCTAGTTTGGAGACAAGTTTCCTTTATAAGTTTTAAGACATTCCAGCTTCAAGTTTTTCTGTAAAGAAATTGATAATAATTATGATTCCATGAATTTTTTCTTCCTAATCATTTTATAAGTTTTCTCCTTATAAATTACTCTTTACAGGTTCTCTCTTCATTAGTTCATAAAATCTTCTCTTCACTCAGAGTTCTGAAATTTCACAATGATACCTATCACTATATATGCAATTTTATCTATTGTATTAGGTAATTGAGTCATTTCAATTTGGAAATTCATAGATTTCAGTCTTGCAGTTTTTTTGTTTTTGTTTTTGTTTTTGTTTTGTTTATTTATTCCAGAGAGAGAGAGAAAGAGACAGCACATGAGTTGGGGAGGGTGAGAGGGAGAGATAGAGAATCTCAAGCAGACTCCCCACTGAACTCGTAGCCTGATTCAGGGCTTGATCCTACAGCCCAAGATTATGACCTGAGCCTGAAACAAGAGTCCAGATGCTTAGCCAACTGAGCCACCCAGGTACCCCCGACTTTTTAAAAAGATTTTATTTATTTATTTGAGAGAGAGAGAGAGAGAGAGAGAGAGAGAATTGAAACAGACTCCTGCTGAGCATGGAACCCAATGTGGGGCTTGATATCACCACCCAGAGATCATGACCTGAGCTGAAATCAAGAATCAAATGCTTCTTTTTTCTTTTTTTTTTAAAGATTTTATTTATTTGTTTGACAGAAAGAGAGCAAGAGAGAGAGCACGAGCAGGAGGAGTGGGAGAGGGAGAAGCAGGCCTACCGCTGAGCAGGCAGCAAGATGTGTGGCTCAATCCCAGGACCTGGGATCATGACCTCAGCCGAAGGGAGATGCTTAACAACTGAGCTACCCAGGTGACCCAAGAATCGGATGCTTAACCAATGGAGGCACCAAGGCATCCCATCAGTCTTGGAGTTTATATTTTTAATTATGTCATTGGTGATTTTGCCTTGTCTATTTTATTCTTCTCTTTCTTGAACTTAGTTTTTTAAGCCTGGATCTCTGGTGGATCCTCTCATTCTTATCATAGGAGATAACAAATTCATATCTATATGAATAATTCATATCATCTATAGATAGAGGATATATAGCTGATGGAGAGAGATGTCCCGAGGAACAGAGAGGAAATTTTTGTCTTATATAAAAGAAAAGATACTTTCTCTGTAGTAGTAGATGAGAAATAGAAGAGAATAGGTACCGATTATAATGATTAACCACAAAAATCTAAATTGTTTAAGTAATGAGGAGAATATAGGAAAATGTTGAAAGGTAGGAGAAAGAGGAATCAATGGATTGAAAGGTCACAGAAGGATAATTCTGTATAACAATGGAAGTGCTAAAAAGGTAAGTTATCATAAAAGTTTGGTGGGGATTAGGATTTCTGATTTAGTGATTGGGTTGTTGGGACAATCTCTGGTTAGTCTTAGGATGTGATAGGGAGAGGAAAATGTTGAGGTGGGCAGAGGGCAAAGGACAATGGAGCTTAGGGCAAAGTAAAGAGAAGCCAGGATATTGGATAGCTGTTGAAATAATCTGGGATGGAAATAAATATTATGGAATTGAATGCTGAAAGCCAGATATGTGCATCTTTATAAATTTGGTAAATAGGAAGTCTGTATTTTTTTCATAAACAGTTAAGGAAGAGCATGATCTGAGTTTCAAAAAAAGCTGATTTTACTTTTAAATATGATTAGAAGGGAGAAGTGGTCTGATCAGGAAGATGTTGGTCCTATGGCCTCGTTCTAAAGTTCATAAGACAAGAGAAAAAGTTGGCTTTGAAAGGGTGTAGAAAAAGTGGTCATTTTAGTCTAGTTAAGGCCAGGATATTAGACTGTATATCTAAAGAAGAGTTTATAAGTTTTTAAAGAGTGAACTCATAATGAAGCAGAAATATTAGTGAGCACATTGGAAAGAAATTGTTGGGGAAGTTTACGAGACTGTGTTAAAAGAAAAAGCGAACATCTATAGAATATAGCAGACTTAATACATTGTTGTCCTTATTCTGTCTTGGAGGAGGATTGGGAGCCTGTTTATTTGGTGATTATATGTTTTGACAAAATGATTTAATATTTCTTACAAGAAACCTCAATAAATCTGTTCACTTAAGCTATAAGAGTATACTACAAATCAGTTTCTCTAAAGCTACACTTGTCTTTGCAGATAGAGGTCTACAAACATTTATATGGCTTTTGATTAACATACCTTTATCATCAAAGTGGCTTTTTCTGTACTCTATAAGTAATACATCCTTTGTAGTTGCTCTATGAGGGAACCCAGAAAGAATTCCTTTCTGCTTGAGCTGTATTTCCAGTCACAGTTCATGAATTGTGTTACATGACATGATAGGACAATAGCTGAGTAATGCTTGATTAGATACTGTGAAAATCCTCATTTTTAAGGCTTTAGGAGGTTAAATAATTTATCCAAGGTTACACACCCAATAAGTGACAGAACTGGGATCGAATCTGGATAGTCAGATTCTTCCCTTAACGCATACATGTCATTAATGTGGATCCTGATTTTAAATTTGTTTCCTATGCTAAAACCAAAGAATGAGATAAATGGATTATTGAACTGTGATTCCTGTGTTGGGAGAAAATCAGTTCAGTATGAAGTATTTTGATCTATAAGTACTTATTCATTATGGCGAGTAGCTCATACTCCTGGTCCAGCACCTCAGTTAGACTGCTTTGTCACTTAATAGACATGTAATGTTTGATTGCTTTTTAAAAAAATTTTCTTGCAAGTGTTATTTAATATATGTAAGACACTTAGGACAGTACCTGGTGCATAATAAGTGGCCATGTGTCAGTTGTTGTTACTGGTAACTGCTTAGAATATTTAAAAACATGAAAACAAGCACGAAACTTTTCATATCTTAGGAGTGAAGAAATATATTGGACTTCAACAGTCCAAAAAAATTCTTTCTCTCAAGTTGTAAAAGACTAACAATTTTCATTTAAAGTTTGTATAATCTGAAATCTACAAAGATGAAAGCCTTAAAAATGCAGTTCCTTTATTTGAAAGAAAGGAAAAGCACTGGCAATCTGTTGTACATATAATTGGAAGTCCTTCTAGGTGGTAAAACAGTGTCATCTAGTGAGTTTGAAGTGAGAAAATTCCCTGAACTAAATTTGCATGGTTAAACAGTTCTATTTACAAGATTCAATTTCTTAGAATTAAAAGACACAAAAAGCCATTATCACTCAAGTGATATATAAGTGAAAGTGTGTGTTTTAAATAAATTCAGCAGATTGAAAAAGACAAAGATTCAACAAATCAAGACATGTCTTACATAGAACTATAAATGGCATATTAGGTAGTCCTCATCACAGTTTTGAAAATTCCATATCTAGTGGGTAATTCCTGTATATTTTGGTTATGTGGAAATTGGTATTTTTATTACTGGGAAGATGGTGATGGTGCTAAGGTATTTTGTTTTATCTTTGATTTCCCTCTGAAGGTAAACATAATGCCTGGGTAGGTTAAATACTGAATCTGCTATTAATTTAAGCTCACTTGCTTTGATGGGCAGCAATTTGAAAGCATGACTATATTGGAATGCTACAGAATAGAGAGATGAGGCAGAAGTGGCATCCATTTTGGAAATGGTTGGCAGGTTTTACAGAGTGATACTGAAAAGGAAAAGGGAGCTCTAATAGCTTGACTTTTCCTCTTCAAATATGTCCTTAGTAAGAGGTTGCCTCCATCATCATATTAAGCATTAATATGCCTTTTAGAAACCACTTTTGAATTTTTAACAGCATTCCCTGAGATATTTTTCCCTTGGAATTGTCAACACTTCTTCCACAAAATATTTTGAAACAAAATGACAAAACAGAGAATTTCTCAGAATTTTAGAACCTATTAGGGTAGCATTTTCACATGGTGTTTAGAAATCCACTAGAAAGCAAACTAGTGCTAAGTGAGCAGGCAGAGGCTCATTGTCAGCACTCAGTATAATGATGACATGAAGAAACAAGCAGTTTCTTTTAGTCAGAATCATATTTCTATCATCTGCTAACAATTAGAGTGCATCCCTTTTGTATTAAGTTTCAGAGAGGATCCCACATTCTTTGAGATATTAGCATTTTATAGTTATTGCTAACTTATCTTTTGTATGAGGTGACTCAGTTTGCATTATGAGCTCTCTTCTTAGTCTAGACTAGAATCTCAAACATTCATTAACTATCAGGGCATTATTGTAACTGAATATAATGAGCCCAAACATTAAAAATCCTTGATTCCAAAAATAAATAAAAATGATCGTCACAGTTCAAAATAGTATATCAGTTAATGAATAATTCAATTGAGTTTATTAGTTAAGTTGCTAATAGTATGTTACTTAGACTTAATATAATCTAGTTTTAAATGAGTGTGATAATTGTATATTAAAGATATATTAAGGTTATTGGCCTTCTAATTTAGATATTTAAATAAAATTGGATGTAGTAAAGTTTAATACTTAGCTGGAAACCTTTCGGTGGTTGTAATTTTTAAATAAAACTTGAATACATTGTTTTTGAAATTAGAATTAATTAATGGCATTAGTTATTCATGAACCTTTGGCCATAATTTGTAATTTCAGTGCAATTAAATTTTCTCTCAACACTGACATATTTTCTTTTTCCATAAAAATTTAATTCTTTCATGATTACAGTATCAGTTTAAAAAAAAAACTCCTAAGGGGAGCATTATCACCATAATCTGTTTAAGAGATTCCCACTATGCCTTTTACCCTTGTTTTCATGGGTCACCACAACAAGCCTAAGACATTTAGGCCCTATTTTCATCAGGATGTCATGCTTGCAACTTTATGCATCCTCGAGCCCAGCCTCATTTTACACATCTCACTAATGCTTTCATTGTGTACTTTGGAACTCAAGCCCTTCATCAACAAATTGCCTTTATCACTCACATCCTCTCTGAAAGTTCTGCTCACTTTCATGTTAGAATTGCTGTGCCTTGGAGGGCACTATTGCCTTTGAAGTGTCAGTCACATAAGTCTGCCAACCCCACACACCATTAGACCTGGAAGTTTGGTAGGTGTCTTCTGGCTTCACTTTGATAACCCCAGTTTTTTTCCAATCTTCCTCTTGAAAATAGCCCAGTCTTTGAAGATTTGGTCTTAGATCTTTGCTGTCATAGTTCTTGAAACTTTTAATATCGCAAAAATGATTTAATATATTGGTTCTTCTGCTCCTCTCCTTCAGTGGTATCTTCTACTACCTCAGCTACTTATGCTTTTACCTGTAAATATCATTACCAATAACTACACTTCCTCCATAATGCAGTATTCAAATTAGTTACTCTGCATTTACCCATCTCCTCCTATTTCTCCAACTCATAGCTTTTATTAAGCAAACTCCCAACAATTATTAACCCAGCTTAGTCCTCCAGTTCATTGGTTCTACCATTCTTCTGTTGTATCTCCACTTTCTCATGTCCTCAGTTTCTTTCATTATTGAGATAAGATGCTGTTGGCCATATGTGTTATCACTTTATTTCATGAACCCTTACATCAACTCATTGTACTCATGACTTATTCTCTCTTTGTCATACTAACCTGGCAGAATCCTAGTCATGTGTTCATCCATATTTACCCAGCATGCCTGCCAAACAATCTTACCACAATTTTGTAACAATAATATTTTCCTATATGATTATATTCCTTCTTTTCTCTCAGGCATCCAGTGTTGATTCCGATTCAGCTGGTGATTTTTCTTGCCCATTTCACTCATGAAAATGAGAGAATCAAACTAAACACACACACACACACACACACACACACACACACACACACACATTCTCTCTCTCCCTCTCTCTCACACAGAAATAGAGAAGAGAGGTTTTTTTTGTTTGTTTGTTTTGTTTTTTGGTTTTTGGTTTTTTTTTTTGCCAGAAGCGGGGGTTGGGGTTGAAGGAATTAGATGAAAGTAGTCAAAAGGTACAAACTTACAGTTATAAGATAAATAAGTTCTGGGGATGTAATGTATAGCATGGTGACTATAGTTAATAATACTGTATTTTATGTTTGAGAGTTGGTAAGAAATGGATTTTAAACATTTTAATCACAAGAAAAAAATTATTTGAGGTGATGGATTTTAAACTTACTGTGATAATTATTGAATTATATATATATACATGTATATATATATACACACACACACATATATATATATCAAATCATTATGTTATATATTTTATTTTAGTAAAATATTTTATTTGTTTGACAGAGAGAAAGAGAGAGCCAGAGAGAGAGAGAAAGAGAGTGTGTGAGCATGAGCATCCACAAGTAGGGGAAGCAGCAGTGGGAGAGGAAGCCTAATGTGGGTCTTGATTCCAGGACCCTGGGATCATGACCTGAACTGACAGCAGATGCTTAACTGACTGAGTCACCCAGGGGTCCCTGTTGTATATTTTATATGTTTCATGTCAATTATATCTCAATAAAACTGGAAAATAATGAACCCATAGAGAACATCCACAGTCTCTCAGCACTGAATTTGAGCACCTGTTTCCTTTGTTTTCCTTGTATAAGCCAGACTTCTCCATATTCAAATGAAATTACCCTCTTTCTTCTATCCAAGCTCATTAAATAATTCTCTTTTTCTAACGTAATTCTCCTTAGCATTAAATTATTATGTGACCAATGTCAGTTTAGAATTAGAAATACCCCTATCTTTCTTTCTGTTCAGCTACCTTCTTTGTTTCTTTGTTTCACCTTTCAGGAAACTTCACAAAAAAAGTTGCCAATATTTACTATCACTTTCTATTCTCCAACTTTTTCTTATTCCAGGCTATTCAGGTTTCATTCCTATCACTCCATTAAACAACTGTTGTCTAAGTTGTCATTATCTTTTTCAGCATTCCTGACTTACCAACACCATAGGCTGCTATCATAACTCCCTTCATTTTATTCATTTGACATTCAGGACCAAGTCTGTTTTCCTCCTGTTTAAAATTATCATTTTTTCTGTAGTGTTTTTTTTTTTTTCCTATTCCTGACTTTTAAACTATCTAGTACCCACTCCATAATCCATCCTCTCCTTTATCCACTCAGTATGGTCTAATTTATCATTAGTGGTTTTAGATACTGATAATGTTCAAATGTATGTCTTCATTCTAGCCCCCTTTCCTGTATTCACCTGCCAATTTGATTTTTCTATATGGATGGATATCTAAATAGGCACTTCAAATTTAAAGTAATTAAAACTCATTTTCCCATCCCTAATCTTTCTTTCCAGATCAGTTGTATGCCAGAAAATAAATTGTAGTTTATTTTTTGAGTTGCTCAAGCCCTAAACCTTAGAATTGTCTTGAACAATAAATAAGTCATATTTGATTCACACTTCAAGTTCTAAGAAGAATTCACCCAGTTCTCAGCCCTTGCACCACTGACTTCATAATCCAATTTGCCACCCATTCTGAATTAGTTTCCTATAGCTGCTAAAACAAATACCATAAACCTATCAGCTTGAAGCAACAAAATTTTATTATCTTATAGCCTGTAGTTCAAAAGTCCTAAAATCAAAGTGCTAGAAGGGCTGCATTCCTTCTAGAGTCTGCAAGGGAGAACCCTTTCCAGTTTCAAGATGTTACCTGTATACTTTGGTTTACGGAATCTCCTTCTGTCTTCAAAGTCAGCATCATGGACTCGTCATCTTTTTCTCTTTGACCTCTTCTTTCACTGTCACATCTTTTCTCATTCCAACATTTCTGCCTCCTTCTTGTAAGGATATTGATAACTAATATTGAGCCCACCGGGATAATCCAATATACTCTATTCATGTTGAGGTGCTTGACTTAACCTCTTTGCAAAGTCCCTTTGTCCTATAAGGTAACATATATACAGGGTTTGGGGATTAGGACATTACCCTCTTGGGGTAGGGATATTATTCTACTACCACAGTCTGTTCTGTAATACTGTGGAGTTCCAAGGTGGCCCACTTGACTCCATTCTTTTGTTTATTCCTCATACCCAAAGCCAGATTAATTCCTTTAAAACCTGTCAAAACTTGATAATTTATGGATAAGAAGACTGTATTTGAAGATTTGAGCCACCTTTAAACTAGTCCATAGACTGTGCAGTTCCACTTGAATCCCACAGGTTTTTCATAGAATTTGAAGAGCTGATCATACAACTAATATAGAAGTGTAAGAGTCAATGAATAGATACACAATTTTGGAGAATGAAGTAAGGATGAGTAATACTACCTTAATGGACTTTGAAGTTTTATAATAAAAGAGAGGTAATTAAGATATTAGGGTCCAGCCTTGTGGACTAGATAAATAGACTAACTGAGCACAGAAGAAAGTTTATAAAGAGACTAACACATATATAGAAATTTGATGTGGTATTGCAGATCTAAAGAAAAATGATGAACTTATTATCAGGTGTTTCTTAGATGGTGGTTATGCATAATGAATAATTAAACTTCTTTAAACCATACACAAAAATTTCCATCAAATTAGAAGAAAATGTAGAAGAAATAGCTAATAAGCTTGAACAGAGATGTTCTCTTAAACATGACACACACATTTCCAAACCTGTAAACCATAATAGGGAAGACTGATGCATTTGCCCACATTAAAATTAAACGATTGTATTCCTTAGAGGAATTCATACAGAATGGCAATACAAGCCAGAAAAATGAAGAAGAAATTTGAAACATTCTTAAAAGGGAAGTAAGATCTTGAATGTATAATTCTGTGCACCAATAAGAAAAGATAAACATTCCTGCAGAAAAAACAGTCAAATGATATGAATAGGCTTTCCGTAGGAAGGGATTATAAATAACAAATCAACATATGAAAATATACCTAATTAATTATTATAAATATACAAATAAAACCACAATGTATACCAATTCAAACCCACTCTATTGGAAAAATTAAATTTTCATTAATTTTAATAAAGTAAACAATAAAAATGCATTTTTATTTACTAAAAAATAAAAAATATTGGTGACAGTGTGAAACAGGGAGGTCTCTCTCACATTGCCTGAGAGGATATAAATTGGTGGAAATGATTTGGAAAAGAGATTGTTCTGAAGCAACAAAGTAAAGATGCACATACACTCTGGATCAACAATTCCAAGCCGCCGCTCCTACCCTAGAGCAGGGGTTGGCAAACTATGTCCCTCCAGCCAAATCCATCTGTCTCATTGTGTAAATAAAATTTTATTAGGACAAAGCCATGCTTATTCATTTGCCTATGATTTAGGGTGGGTTTTGTACTGCTGTGGCAGAAATGAGTAGTTGTGGCAGAGAACATATACCCTCAAATCCTAAAACAATTACTGTCTGGCACTTTCTAGGAAGTTTGCCAACCTTGTCCTATAAAAACTACTACATACATGCACTAAGAAATATGAACTGGAATATTCATAGTGGCATTTTTAGAAATAATACAGAACTATAAACAGCACTAGTAAAAACCAAAGAGTGGATACATAACTTATTGTTCTAAATGTGATATAAAACAAAGCACAGAAAATAAGTCTTTTTTTTTTTTTTTTTTAAAGATTTTATTTATTTATTTGACAGAGAGAAATCACAAGCAGGCAGAGAGGCAGGCAGAGAGAGAGGAGGAAGCAGGCTCCCTGCTGAGCAGAAAGCCCGATGCGGGGCTTGAACCCAGGACCTGGGATCATGACCTGAGCCGAAGGCAGCGGCTTAACCCACTGAGCCACCCAGGCGCCCCAGAAAATGAGTATCTTAATATATGCCTCCACATGTATGACTTAGGAACAGTGTTGGCTGATAAAAGCAAGTCACAGGGGCACTGGGTGGCTCAGTTGTTAAGCGTCTGCCTTCAGCTCAGGTCATGATCTCAGGTCCTGGGATTGAGCCCTGCACAGGGCTCCCTGCTTGGTGGGGAGCCTGCTTGTCCCTCTCCCTTGCCCCTCCCCCTTCTTGTGCTCTGTCTCTCTCTCAAGTAAAAAAAAAAAAAAAAGCAAGTCACAGCAGAATACAAAACAGTATGACCCTTACTTATATAAAGGTTAACAAACATGTTAAACCAACATATCATTTCAAGATATCTAATTATGTTGCAAATCTTTAAAGAAAAATAATGAAGTAGTTAACACAAGCTTTAGGGCATTGGTTTCTGGTGGTGAAGGATGAGTACAGCAATTAATGGAATGGGCACATAGAACTTAAAAAATTTCTTGTAGTGTTCTTTTTCATAGACTGTTTCATGGCTATTTATTTTTTAGCATTCTTATACTACATGTTATTTATGATGTTTGTATGTTAAATTTATGTTGCATTTTAAGTAGTCATGATATATATATGAAGTTACATTTTTTCAAACTAAACTTGCTATGAAATTGGTTTCATGGAATAAAGCTACTTTTCATGGAGTGTTTTATACTGTGTTAGCACTATTCTGAGTCATTTAAATACTTTATTTCTTTGAGTAAATAATTATTTATTTGTTCAAAGTAATAAAGACCTTTGTGGTAGCCCTTTGTGGTATGTGTAATTAAACCTCTATGTTATAGTTAAGGAAAGCTCTCATGCTTTTATTGAAGATATCTATATACATATGATCAGTAATAATCTGGGAGAAGTTATTAATAGGTATTATACATCCAGTACATGCCATGTACTCCACATAACGCCATCTTATTTGATTCCCAGAACAACTCTGTGTCATTGATGTTATTGCTACTTTACAGTTGAGGAAATAGGGTCAAAAACTTAAATAGCTTGTTCAAGGAAAATTTCTTATCTTTTATTCTTCAGTAAAAGCTCTGTTTCCTGAATACTATGGTTATAGGCTATAATGGAAAAGCATTCAGAAAACAGCTATACTAGGAACACTGCAGCAGTGTTCTCTGTTGTACAGCCTTACAGCAGAGACCAGAGATTAAAAAAAAAAATAATAGATGGCAGCTGGCTATACATCTCAGCTAAAATAGGACAACTTTATGTACAGAACACAGAAGAAATGTGTTAGGGACAAACTGAAAAACTAACTTTAGTTGAGGTTGTATACAATTTATTATTAATCATTCCTTGTTTGGGATTGTATATTAGTAATGATACCAATCAATAATTAATGTTAATCTCTGGAAATACTTTAGATTAAGTTCTAGAAAGGAGATCCATATGAATTTACTTAGTTTCTGGAAGATATTCCCTATTAGTATTTTTCCAGTGGTATCTAGTCCAAGTAAATTAAAAAAAAAAAAAAGATTTAATTTTCAGGGTGCCTGGCTCAGTCTGTTAAGCATCTGACTCTTGATTTTAGCTCAGGTTATGATCTCAGGGTTGTGAGACTGAGCCCCTTGTTGGGCTCATCACTGGGTGTGGAGCCTCCTTAAGATGATCTCTCTCTCCCTTTCCTTCTGCCCCTCCCTTCTGTCCCATGCACTCATGCATGTGAGCACTCTGTTTCTCTCTCTCTCTCTCAAAAAAAAAAAAAAGTTTAATTTTAAGTAATCACCACACTCAAGGTGGGCCTCCAGTCCACAACCCTGAGGTGAAGAGTCACATGCTCCTCTAACTGAGCCAGCCAGAGACCCCAGTCCCAGCAAATTTTAAAGACTTGTTCTAACTGTAGTATTATTTTCTCATCCTGTCTTTGAATTCATTGCTAATTGCAGAGGTTTCCTTGGCAAGGTCATTGCATTTTTTAACCAATGGTAGTAGTTTATCAGTGACTTTTATTGTCCACTGGCTTTTAAGAAAGTTTTCACAAATTTCTCTTAGTTACCTACTCTTTATTTAGTGTTTTAAATATAATAAAATTAATTTTATTCTCTGTATATCTTAAAAATCTGTCTGATTCTGAACAGAGAAAAATAATGACCATGCCCTCATCTTAAAATATTTTTCACATTACAGATGTTAGTTAAAATAGTGTAATTTTACTTTCTCCTAAGGAAATGTTTTTCTTGATCCTTGATGAATCAACTCTGCTTTTCTTCCATGAATTTCAAAATATAAATTTGTGTGCTCTAGAAAAATAACCATTTTTTTTCCTTCATTTTCTCGCCATGAATGTATAAGAATTAGACATTTGGAAAATAACATTTAATCATTAAATATTTTTATGCAGAAAAGTATCTAACATGGAAAAAGCACCAGTGCAATTTCCATCCATATTTTAATAATAGTAGTACTTTACCATATATTTTAAGAATATAAAGGCAATAAAATGTGGTATATAGAGACTAAGCTAATTACCCCTTCCTTTTTTTTTTTTTTTAATATTATCCCCATCTGACAACACAAATTTCTCTATATCCATCCCAGGAATGTGCTTATGCATTTATTATATATATCTATATTTAAAGCAATATATTTTATTTCTTTGGCTGTTGTTATGGTATATGATCCATTAACAATGTTTTCCATGGATTCTCTACCACCAGTGACATAGTGTTTTTATTTCCCCATATTCTTGCCAACACATGGTAATATTATATTTTTAAATTATTTTTATAAATTCAATAGGATTTTCTTGTTTTAACCTTATATAAAGTCTTTCATTGTAAAAAGGTCTTCTTTTTTTAATTTAAGGTCAATTGGTAGAATTTTATTTTATGTTTTTGTTTTTTTTTTTAAGATTTTATTTATTTATTTGACAGACAGAGATCACAAGTAGGCAGAGAGGCAGGCAGAGAGAGGAGGAAGCGGGCTCCCTGCTGAGCAGAGAGCCCGATGTGGGGCTCGATCCCAGGACCCTTGAATCATGACCTGAGCCGAAGGCAGAGGCTTTAACCCACTGAGCCACCCAGGCGCCCCTTATTTTATGATTTTATGACCTTCTAAAATGACACTTTTTTCTATTCTGCTCTGATAAAAAATATTCTTTTATCTTTTTTGTTTTGGTTATTTCATGATTCCATACACATTTTAGAATGCAATTCTACTGGAAATTTGATATGGTTTACATTGAATCTATAGATTACTTTGGGTAGCATGAACATTTTAATAATATAAATTCTTTCAGTCCATAAGCTTGAAATATCTCTTCATTTTTTGTTTTGTCTTCAATTTCTTTCATCAGTGTCTTACAGTTTTTGGTGTACAGGTCTTTTATCTTCTCGGTTAAATTTATTTCTAAGTATTTTATTCTTTTTGGTGCAATTACAGGGAGAATTGTTTTCTTAATTTCCCTTACTAGTATTTCATTATTAGTTTATAAAAACACAACAGATTTCTGTATACTGATTTTGTATCCTATAATTTTACTGGATTCATTTATTAGTTCTAACAGTTTTGGGGTGGAATTTTTAGTATTTCCTATTTGTTATGCCATGTCATCTGCAAATAGTGACAGTTGTACTTTTTCCTTTTCAGTTTAGATGCCTCTTTTTTTTTTCTTTCCTAATTGCTTTGTCTAGGATGCCCAATATCATGTTGAATAAAAGTGGTAAGAGTAGTTAGGCCTCATTGTCTCACTCCTGATCTTAGAGGAAATTTATCAGCTTTTAACCATACTATAGGGACCCCTGGGTGGTTCAGTCATTTAAGTATCTGCCTTCAGCTCAGGTCACAAAAGAGGGTCCTGGAATCAAGCCCCACATGGGTCTTCCTGCTTAGTAGGAAGCCTCCTTCTCCCTCTCACACTCCCCTCATGCCCCACTTGTGTTTTTCGTCTTGCTGTCTCTCTCTCTGTCAAATAAATAAATCTTTATTTTTTTTAAAGATTTATTTATTTGACAGAGAGAGAGATAACAAGATGTTAGCTGTGGCTTATCATATGACCTTTATTAAGTTGAGGTGTGTTCCATCTATATGCACTTTTTTGAGTGTTTTTTTTTTTTAATCATAAATGGTGTTGAATTTTTCCAATGCTTTTTCTGTATTGGGATGATAATATGATTTTTATTTCCCGTTTTGTTAAATTGGTATATCACATTGATTAATATGTGGTTGTGGAACCATCCTGGCATCCCTGAAATAAATCCTGCTTAAGAATGGTATATGTTCCTTTTAATGTAATTTTGAATTCATTTTGCAAATGAGATATAGTTGAAATACAATACAGTTTGCCAATTTTAAGGATACAATTCAAGAAGATTGACAAATACATATCATGTAACCACCACCACCACAGTTGTGAGGTAGACATGTTTCTTTACCGTATAGAATTCTCAGTTCCTTTTTAGAGTCAGCCCTATCCCCTGTGCATTCAACCACTGATTAGCTTTTCACAATATCAGTTTTGTTTTTTGGGCATTTCATATAAATGTTATCAAATATTATATAGTCTTTGTACCTGGCTTCTTTCATTTTTCATAATGTTTTGAAATTTACCTTTTGTGTTGTATGTACCACATGTTTACTTCTCAGTTGCTAATCCATTTGAAATTAAGTTCATGTGTTCCTAACATCCATGCCTTTCCGATTGTAGTAGAGGTAGCATTGCTGTGGTAGAAATGTTAAAGTTACATTTGATGTCTCCAGAGGCCAATATTGGCTATATTAAGAGGCCTACTGTAAAGCCCATGCCTCAAGTTCCTAATTCCCTATTTCAAATATATTTCTTCTTAAATGTCAATGCTTTATATTCATGGAAGTGAACCATGAGTAGTGTAATTTTCATGCTCTTTCCCTTTGAAATTTAAATTGATGGAGAAATGAACTGCAACAACAAATTTATCTGTTATATAGTTCACTGGATTTGGTGCCAAAGGAAATTTCATGTTGAAGTGTGTCCAGATTTTCTTTCACATTAAAGACTTAGATAAGGAAGGTGGCCATCACCAGGGAACATTTGTCATGACATTCTTCATCAGAGTTCTTGTTTTCTGTTTACTGCTGGGCCAGTGTATTAATAAATTTTATTGTGCTTACAATGTTTTCTTTATAATTATTCTTCATAACTACAATTATAGATAACATAATTTTGATAGCTCTAATCACATGCAAGTTTTTAATGTCTGTAATATAGTTGCATTTTGAGACACCATTCATTTCCCTGAATTACTATTCATGTTCCTGCCCATATATGAAGATGTTCATTTGCTTTATTTCCTGTGTTTTAATAATATATTTTAATGAACATACCAATTTACTGGACTTTTTTAGTTTGTATTATCTGATTCTAAAGTTGGGTTAATTGTTCTCTAGAAATTTTATTCTATGAGTTTTTTTGTTTTGCAGCTCCTGGTTGCTGTGTATTCTCTAAGTTAGTTTCATTTTTAGGTGCCATATTAGGGAAAAAGTAGGGGCAGTATAATCTTCCTTGTCAAGTCTAACAAAAGCAGACAATGTGTTTTTTCCCAACATTTCTTCAAACATATCATGACAACTTAGTGCCTCAACATTTAATTAGATCACCTGTGTTTCACTAAGCAAATTACTGTGGCAGGGGAATATGATATATTGTTCAGTATTAATCATGTGCCTCCCCTGAGAGATTAGAGGTGTGTTTGTTCAGGGAATCCTTAGCAGAAGGTAGAATGAATGGTGGGAGGTAACACAACAGGTAACTACCACATTGCCTAATATAAAAGAATACTTTTTAATCCCTTGTAACTTATTTTTTTCTCTTGTGCGTAAATAGCACTTTTGACATGAATATAAATATTATTTCCACTTCGTCTGTAGTGCCTATTTCCAGCATTCTCACAACCCAAATTTACATACACACATTTCTGGTAAACTAGATTAAGAATCCTAGGAGAGAACAAGAACTTTTTCTTTTTTTCCTTTTCCTTTTCTTTTTCCTTTCCTTTACTCCTCCATCTCCTTCTCCTCCTTTTTTTTTTTTTTTTTTTTTTTTTTTTTTTTGGTAAACTTGGTAAATGTTAACTGCATTTAATTAAACATTATACTTTTCCCATATTTCCCATTTTAGAGGTAATGGCAGTTTTTATTATTTAAATACATGAAGACTAAAGAGTAGAAATAAAGTTGGAGATTAACATAGAGACATTTGTTAAAAGGCAAAGAAATGGGATTTTGAAACAGACATTCCAATTCAACTTTGTCAAATATTTGGGAAAATAAAGAGATTATTTACAATGTGAGGATAGTAAAGATTAAATGTAACAATGCAGGTGGACATATGCTAATTTTAGTCTGAGTTATCAAATGAGTTATTGCCATAAAACTCGTAAATAACAGTGATAGGCTTAGCATGAATATACACTGAAAATTCCTTTTATATTTTTGTGTAATCACCAGATGTCTAACACTCTTTCATCTATAACTTCTTATGCTCTAATTCAGTGTAATTTTATGATTATAATGTGAATATCATTGCAATTTTATCAAGAGTTTAAGTAATTAGACCAATCCAGATTTTGTGATTATTATGTTGTAGTGAATAAAAGGTCTACTTTCACCATATAGCCAGATCATTACTTAATATGCATAACTATACATTTTTTTCATTCCTGCTGACTCCCTTTCTAAAGTTATATATGAGTTAATGTTAATATCATCAGGACAGTTGTTCAAAATGCAAAACCACAGTCAGTTTCACGTGCCATAACACAACCACTTGACTTTATTAACATTTTATTTCTTGATAATTCACTTCAAAACTTATTTTTAGTTTTATTGTGTACTTAATCTTCAGTTCACCATTTTAATGCTCTTCTCTTTATATCTAAGTGGAGTTTTTTTTTTTTTTTAAGATTTTATTTATTTATTTGACAGAGAGAAAGTTCATAAGTAGGCAGAGAGGCAGGCAGAGAGAGGGGGGAAGCAGGCTCCCTGCTGAGCAGAGAGCCCGATGTGGGGCTCAATCCTAGGACCCTGAGATCATGATCTGAGCCGAAGGCAGAGGCTTTACCCACTGAGCCATCCAGGCACTCCTCTAAGTGGAGATTTTTTAAAAGTATGAAATGGTCTGTGATCTACAGTACAAAGGATTTTCCAATGCTTCAAAAAAAAAAAAAAAAGCAGCTGCTCTAAAGCTGGTGGTCATCTGTGCAACTCTGGGCACTAGGCCCTCTGCTCGTCAAAGCTGCATTATTCTGATGCGGTGTCCTTAGTACTATGCATTGTCACTCTTAGTTCCTGTGCCTTCAAGAGCCCAAATCACATTTCCATTGATTAGATTAGGGACCAAACTGTTTTCATGCCCAAAGGGACACTGGCAAATATATAAATACTCAGGACACCATCAGCCTCTCCTGGGAGCACCTGAGTGACAAGCCAGAATACCCTGGCCAGACCTTATGAGGCTATTAGGTCTTCCTGGCAAAAGGAGGCCACAGAGTCACTGTAAAAGTCAGGGTGCCTGCAGGCCCTCTTGGGATCCCAACCAGCCTTTTCCTTCATGCTTTTGTCCCTGCCTCAGTTAAGTTTGAGATTGTTACAGAATTCAGCAATTTCAGAGAGGCTTCTAACTAGGTTTTCTCTTGGCTTTTCTGTCTGGGTAATACTTGTCTTCAAGCAGAGCCATTCACTTAGCCAGGCCTTTCCGTTCAAAATGTCACCCTAAGAATCAAAACTGAAGATAATCCAGAAAACAGAACTCACCGTATATTGATGACCCGCAGTGGCTATCTGTGTATGTATGGCTAAAGCCCAGATGCTGGTTAACATTGATACCATGACCAAAACGCAAGGTTGTGGATTGGCCATTAGGGCTCACTCCTTAGCTGATGGCCTGTCTTTGTTTATATAAATAAATTTCTGCCTCACCTACAGATTTGTTAACTAAGGATCATAATCTGGATAAGAACCTTTTTAACAAAAGTCTGAAACTCAAGTGTAATCAGGCATAGTCATGAATCTGCTCCTTGTTCACTTCTTGATCCCTACTAACTACTTGCCAGATTTTGAAGCACCCTATTTGTCCACTCCCTATTGCTCTGCCTGTACCTGACATCCAGGAACCATCTTTCCTTTGGGGCAGATGAATCCTGTTTTCTTTCTCAGGACAAGAAGGAGATGATTTTCCTGTTCTCTATGGCCCTTTGCTTTTCCTACCACAGGGAGCTCACCTTTGATGGCCTCTCTGCATCGTTCACAGAGGCCAGTCGTCTGCAGTCCGGGCCTACCTACTTCCATCTGCATTTGACAAAGTGAAGCTTTTTGGCCAGGGATGAGGGAGAGAGCATTGGGACAAGCCAGACCTCCAGCTAGCCCTGTGGCCAAGTCAAGTCACACCACCTCATTATTGTCATCCATAAGACTTCTGACTGGTTTTGGGGCACCTGGGTGGCTCAGTGGGTTAAAGCCTCTGCCTTCAGCTCAGGTCATGGTATCAGGGTCCTGGGATCGAGCTCCAATTGGGCTCTCTGCTCAGCAGGGAGCCTGCTTCCTCCTCTCTCTCTGCCTGCCTCTTGGCCTACTTGTGATCTCTCTCTGCCATATAAATAAATAAAATCTAAAAAAAAAAAAGACTTCTGACTGGTTTTGAGAGCTTGAGAGTGAGTTAGGAACCCCAGGTCTTGTCCAGCAGAGACCCCACGCTCACTGTGCACCAGCAGAGAGGATTCTCATGGGGCAGAGGCAGGAGAAAATAACCTCTGCAATGGACTCAGACCGTTCATTTACACAGGACACTTGTGCACTGACAGTCCATTTAAGTGGGACATGGGGAATGATGAACAGAACCTTCCAGAAAGGTTAGCCTAGAGAAAAGCTAGACCTCTTGTGGTCTCTTTCCTTGAAGCAGCCTCCTTTCACCAAAACTGTCAGGGTCTCTGGTGTTTCCCACTGCCTAGTGCTGTAACCATGCTCAGCCCCAAATTGGAAAATAGCCAGCACCCCTGAGACAATAAGCCTCATGCTTATCCTCACAGTCATGCCATACAGCCCCAGGATTGTTCTAGAAAAAGCTATCCTGCCTTTGAACACACCCACCCTCTTGGGGATGATACTCAGAAGTAAGTGATTCACCACTTGGAAGAAACTAAATAAGAGAGCCCAGAGTAGTGTGGAGTCTTGTTTGGAGTGCTCAGCTTTCCCAGGATACTGTGGAGACTGGCCATGCCAGTGTCCTTCTGCTGATGTTACTATCGTTACCTGCAGCTAGAAACCACATTTAGTGTGTCACTAATGTGCTTCCTGTGAAAGGGGTGGGACAATGTATCTGAGACCTGTTCCAAACTCCTGTCACTCAGCCTGCCAGGGGACAAACTGCAGCTTAAAAACTTTATAAAGCCAACTCAGAGCCACTCCTTCAGGAGAGCAGGGGATCCCTTGTGGTGTGCATCCTCTTGGACATTGACTGTAGTTGTGCAAAAAGGCCTTTGCTCTGTTCTGAGACTTCATCACGTGGCAGACACATGCTGACTCTGTAACATTTATTTTGTTGTGTGAACTCAAGTTTGCTGTGCACTATGCTGCTGGAGCACATCTTGGCTTATTTAAGTGTGGCTTATACAATAACTTTATTTTGGTTTTAAACAAGTTCCCAACTTCGTTGAGGTTTTGGGATTATGCTATTTAAAAAATGCAATGACAGTAAAGAACTATTGGTAAGTAGTAGTTCAAGCTAGTAGATTGAATTGTAGTAGAAATTAATAAGAAGGAAACATCCTTGGAATCCCAGGTCATGATTAAAACAGAAAACAAATAACAATAACAACAAAATGGCAGCCCCTTGATGGCCCAGCTCTCTGAATAAGTCACTTACTTTTTAGTATTGGTAGTGGCTGCCCTGTTCAGCACTACCTTAGAAGCCCTTAGCTAATCTCACTCAGGAACACAGCCACTGTCAGACACCCTTATCCATAACAAAGAAGAGTATTTGGGATAAAGTGTGGCTCCTCCAGAGCACTTCTGGCTGGAGTCCATTGGATGCCAGGTTGACTGGGCCAAGAGCAGGCAAAGAAATTCTCTAGCAGGCATCTGGCACTGAAGAGCCCTATAGGATTGAAAGGTGGAAATGAAAAGCCATGTAATATAACTGAAAAACAAAGTGGGTGGTTTTTCTGAAAATTTTCACTTGGTGCTCAATTGAATGGTGAAGCTATTTCTGATTCAAATGAAAGGAAATCCCCACTTGGGGATGAAATCTCAGAGTCTTTGTTTTAGGATTGTGGCTGATGTCTACTGATAGTGATTTTACAGGAGTTTCATTTTTTTTTTTAAAGATTTTATTTATTTATTTGACAGAGAGAGATCACAAGTAGATGGAGAGGCAGGCAGAGAGAGAGAGAGAGAGAGGGAAGCAGGCTCCCTGCCGAGCAAAGAGCCCGATGCGGGACTCGATCCCAGGACCCTGAGATCATGACCTGAGCCGAAGGCAGCGGCTTAACCTGCTGAGCCACCCAGGCACCCCAGGAGTTTCATTTTTAAAAGTCTACCTTGGTAACTCTTCATGGGAGAATCCCATCCTTGGATCAGAGGGGTTGAAAATTAAAACAGAGAGAAGCCATTGGTGATGCTTAGAACCAGGGGTTGCCCTGCACAGACACTTAAATTAGATGTTCATGTTTATGAAACACTTACCCAAAATGCACTTTCTAGTAAAATCTTGGGTAAGTTTTCCATTTAATTGTGATCTTCCAAGGAAATAGGAGAGACTGAATTAATAATGCATTTTCTCTCCAGCACCTTTAAAAATAACAAAATATATCTTTAAATTTCAGGAGGCATTTCTGATAAAAAGACTTTCCTGAATTTTATGATGAGTATTATCCAGAGATGCCCACACCTCTGGTGGCTGTGGAGCAACACCCAAGCCTTAGTTGGATGGCATCCACATCGAAATTTCACTTTAATTAACTAATCCTCAATTCTCATGGCCTGATGGGATAGTGGGTCTGGGAACCCATTTTATTTCATTTTTATCTACCAAAGAATTAATGAGTAGCAAAAAAAAAAGGGGGGGGGAGCCGGGAATTGAAATACTTTGATTTAATAAATGTTATCAGGTATGACTTCATACGGTTATCTAATAGGAATAGCATATTATTTTGAATGAGGCATACATAATTTCAAATTCCTGAAAGAAGTTTATTAATCCCTTTCAATGTTTTATTTTTATAATTTTTAAAATAGGAAAGATATTTTTGTTATATCATGCATACTTAGTATTTGGCATTAAATAATAGTAACTCTTCTTAATATAAAATAAATTGATTTTTTAGTTCCAGAATGATCTATTAGTGCCAGCATCTCTGGCATCTTTGATCTGGTTGGTAGTATGAACCAATCTTGCTATTCCAAATTTATGTCATTGTTAGGTATAAAATTCAGGTCTTGATACATTGGGCAGTGTCTAGCAAAGTAACTAATTGCCAGAGATTTGGATCTTGACACAGATATAACACATTAATGAACAGAATGACTAAATGGTTTAAGCTTCCTCTGTATAAATGAGCTGTGTTTTTAGTTATAATAATATTCCTTTTCATGAATACCTTACACAGTTGAAAATATCATAAAATATTTTCCTTACTATGAAATACTTGCAAAATATAAAAATACAAGCAGAACTATTTTATGAGGGAGTATAATTTTGTCATGTCTTTCAAATTTTGGGCCACATTGAAAGGAAATGATTTCCTGAAAATAAAAAAAATAAAATTAGCAAGTTGGTACACAAATTGGATAGACTCAGTCATTTGGCAAACTCATATCTTTAAGAGATATTTTATAAATTAGAGTTGTAAACTGACAAGTGCATGGAGAATACATTCTCTGTAAATGACAATTTTATTGTAATGTTTTAAAGTAAGTCTGGTTAATAATATGTGCAACAAACATAGAGTTTAGAAAACAAAACCCCCAAGTTAAAATTTGTGTGACTGTTGTTAAGCGTCTGCCTTCGGCTCAGGTCATGATCCCGGGATTCTGGGATAGAGCCCCGCATCGGGCTCCCGGTTTGGTGGGAAGCCTGCTTCTCCCTCTCTCACTCCCCCTGCTTGTGTTCCCTCTCTCGCTGTGTCTCTCTGTCAAATAAATAAATACAATATTAAAAAAAAAAAAATTTGTGTGACTGTGTTTGCAGCCTTGTTCTAAGGGGAAGAACACACACTCTTGCAGGAATGAGAATTTCACTTGTAATTTATCTTGGGGTGGCAGGGGAGTGCATGATTTTCCTGTGGCTGCTGTAACCAATTATTCAAGCTTTGTGGTAATATTCATTTACTATCTTACTCATTTATTTATTATCTTAAGCGCACATTTGTTTTCTTAAAATTCTGGAGATCAGAAGTCTGACAAAAGTTTTGCTAGGCTAAAATCAAGGTGTCAGGTGGGCCATACTCCCTCCATAAGATCTAAGGAAAGAATTGGTTTCTTTGTCCTGTTTTTAGAGCTGGCTCCTTTGCGTTCTTTGGCTCCTGTCTGTCCCTTCACATTCAGAGTGAGCAGTGTAGCCCCTCTAAATCTCTGTCTGCTGAGGTTGTCACATTGCCTTCTTCTCCATCAAATCTCACCTACTGCCTTCTTTTAAGACAGTTCTGACTATGTCCAGGCCCTACACAGATAATCCACAGAAGGCAACATTCACAGATTCCAAGGATTTGGATGAAGGTAACTTCAGGGGCCATTATTTAGCCTATCACAGTGGGCAGGAATATTTCATTTTTTTGACATAGTCTAATTAAGCATCACTCATGATATGTTAAATGTATTTGTTCTAATAATGGGGTTATGTAAAATCAAAGACCATCCTTAACTTCTCTTCTCATAAATTATTCTGTTGGAAATTTGGAAAATGGAGAGAATGCTGTTTGAAAGAAAAGTATTTTAGAAGCTACAGTTTTCCTTTCCATTATGTGAATTTGCACATAGTTTATTAGTAAATCTCTATAACATACTGGTAGCTTTAGTTCAGTCTACAGGGAAAATAAAAAAGAAAGAGAGCATCTGTGTTTGCTTTTTGACATCAAGACCTTGATTTTTTTTTTAAATTTTGCCATATTAGGTTTTTGTTTTTGCTTTTACCTTATTTTGAGAGGTCCTGTATGAGCTCCAGTAAACAGTTCCTTCAAATCTGTAATAAATAATGAGATAACATGATATTTGCACAGTTATGAATAATTTCCCACCATATATTTACCCTAATATTTGGATAAGCAAAAAGAAGACTTTAGACAAAAGACACTACAATATGGTAATGTTAACCAAACTTATTCCAAAATGCTCTTACCCAAGTATACTAATTTGGGGTATGGGCAAGGCAAGCATGTTGAAGGGAGGCCACTGTGTAATTAAAGAATAGGTAGTGAGGATTGTCATCTTCTGACACTCTGTAATAATAATAGATAGCATTTATATAAAACATATGGAGTTACAGCTAAACTACATTTTAAAAAATTCTTACAAGTTTTTGGATGAAGATTAAAGGGACCCTGATATAAGAAGAACAAGGGTAAAAGAAGTTAAGAATTTGGCAAAGACCATACAACTTATAAGAGGCAAAATTTGGACTCAAATCCAAGTTTTCCTGACACTAAAGTTTGCACTTATAAGTACTGTGGTCTTCTCTCTTGTATAAACGTATTATTGGATTAATTTTAATAATAATGTTCAGGCATCTATTATTGATTTTCCTTATCATATACAGCCCTTCATGTATAAACTTGGAGAGAAATAACATCTACCAATTGTATAGTATATTTCTATTTTTTTCTGTTTTTGTTTGGATTAGGTACTTTGGTTTTTTGGACTGTGTATTTCTTCTAATTACATATTTTTTCTCCATTATTGGCTGATTAGCTTATTGTTTTATTTTTAGAGGTTGCTTAAAGTTTACATATTGCAAATTTAACTTTTATGATAGTCTATTTTCAGGTAATGTTATATCACTTCTCAGATATTATAAAATAATTACAGCAGACTTTCATTATTTCCCTTAAGTTCTTTGTACTATATTATTCTCATATATTTTATTTCTGTATATGTAATAAACCTCAAACTACACTTTTACTGTTTCTGTTTCATCAATTATCATTTAAAGAATATAAAATGAAAAAAATACACTTACCCAAATTTTTATAATTTCTACTGCTCTTTAATCCTTTTTGTAGATGCAGATTTTCATCTGGTATCATATTTTTTCTGCCGGTATAACTTCTTCAATGTTTTTTCTAGTACAAGAATGCTGGTAAGGAACTCTCTTTAACTTTTCTTCTACAAAAGTCTTTATTTTCCCTGAAGTTTTTGAAAGATATTTTTTTTTTGGGTTAAAGAATTCTAAGATGACTTTTTCCCCAAGGTATCTTAAAAATATTGATGTTTTCTTCCTACTTAATAATAGTTTCTGACAAGAAGTTTCCTGTGGTTCTCTTTGTTCCTCCGTGGGTAGTATTTCCTTTTTCTCTGCTGGCTTCAGGATTTTCCCTTAAGTTTTCTTTTTCAGCAGCTAGCATCATGTGCCTATTAGATGAGTATTTCTTTGCATTTTGCCAGATTGTAGTTTTTGAATTTGTGGTTTGTGACCTTTCATTAATTTTGAAGATTCTTAGCTATTTTCTACTCAAATAATTCTTCTGATCTGTTCTTTCAGTTCTCTTTCCTAAACTTCACTTATACAAAGGTAAGCCTGATATGTTCTTATAACTCTTGAATGCTCTGTTCTATGTTTGCATTATTTGTTGTTTTTTTGTTTGTTTGTTTCACTTTTGATAATATGTGTATTTACCTGTCTTCAAGTTGTATGATTATTTCTTCTGCTGTGTTCAAGTGCTGATAAACTCATCTAGGGATTCTTCATTTCTGATACTGAATTTTAAAATTCAGATATTTTTATTTGACTTCTTTTTATGGATTCTATCTGCTGAAATTCCCTGTATGTTCATTCCTGCTCTCTTTTTCACTATAACATTTAGCACATTAAATATAATTATTTTAAAGTCATCATTCTTATAGTTGTAGCAATGTATACATCTCTGCATCTGGTTCCACTGGCTATTTTTATCAAGAATCCCTTTTTTTTTTTAATTTTATTTTAGGCTTCTATTAATCCTGTAACTTTTAATTAAATACTGAATTTTGTGCACACACAAAAAAAGAGTAGAGATTTATTTATATTACATTTCAGCTTGGAAATGGTCACACTTAAACTTTTTTTTTTCCTTTTCCACCTTATCTTTTATCAGACTGTTAGCATAGGAATTGAGTCATCTTGTCGGTAGCAGACCTGATTTATGGTTTTGCTTGTGGTAGAGTTACCTTCAGTGCACAGCAGGCTTCACATTCCTGAGCATACCTTTGCCTAGTATGAAGCAGAGTATATGGATTGTCAGTGTTTGTTCATTCTCATATTTTGGCAGGTTTTGTAGCCTTGTACCATGAAGAGGAGAGAGGCTCTCCCCTTTTATTGCTCTCTGATAGACTGTTCTTTTTCTTTTTTAATATTTTATTTATTTATTTAAGAGAGAAAATAAGCATAGGAGAAAGGCAGAATGGGAGGGAGAAAGCAAGCTCCTTGCTGAGCAGGGAGTCCGAGATGGGGCTTGATCCCAGGACACTGGGATCATGACCTGAGCTGAAGACATGCTTAACTGATTGAGCCACCCAGGTGCCCCTAGACTACTCTAGGCAGTTACTCAGTAAAGGGCTCAGGATCAAGGCAGGAAGTGTTTGTTGGTTTTCCTATTTAGCCAAAGGCTTAGGCAGGCCCTGTATACCTGAAACTCAAGGGAATGCCTTTCTCCACATTTCTGCCCCTCTCTAGTGAGAGACCCTGCCTTTTCCTATTGGTGCAGAGACTAAAGTGAAAGCTAGTTTTTTGTGCCCCCTTTTCTCCACCTGGCTATCAAACTCTCTCTTGTTTCACTGAGTGTTCTTTTACATAAAGGTTTTTCCTGCATCTCTCTGGGCCAAAAAACTTTCTTCCTTCTTAAAGTGAGAGGTGATAGAATTCATAGCGAATTGGAATCAGTTGGACTTTGTCCATTGTGAAATTGTTAGAAATTCTTTACTGAATTTACTGAATGACAGTGAGGGGAGAGGTAACGGTTTGGAGGTTTAAAGAAAGTGAAAAGTCTTGAAATATTTATTGTGGAGAATGACAGATTGACTAGGAAAACATGGACAGATGCAGGATTAAAATTTTTGGAGGAATCTGTAGTTTTTCTTTTTTCAGGATCAAACCATAGCTTCTGCGTAGGTAAGAGAGAATAAGATATTTGGACTTCATATTTGATTGTGGTGTTGTAGGTGGATATAGAAGGATAATTGGACAAACGTTAAGAATATAGTTGAGGGGCGCCTGGGTGGCTCAGCTGGTTAAGCCTCTGCCTTCGGCTCAGGTCATGATCTCAGGGTCTTGGGATCGAGCCCTGCATCGGGCTCTCTGCTCAGCAGTGAGCCTGCTTCCTCCTCTCTCTGCCTGCCTCTCTGCCTAGTTGTGATTTCTCTCTCTCTCTGTCAAATAAATAAATAAAATCTTAAAAAAAAAAAAGAATATAGTTGAGATTATTTGAAGTGATATGGCAGGGATAGTAACATTGACAGGAAATGAATCAGGAGTGGGCTTTTGGACATGAACAATCTAGAGTGATAAATGGGCTAGATGTTTCAGTTATTAGAAACAAAAACCAAAACCTGTGTAACAGGAATAGTTGAAAGAAGAGGATAAAAGGCTAAGCAACTGGAATTAAAAAATGATGCACTTAAACTTAGGTTTTCATATGGTCCATTCTAGTCGATGACAAGGTATGAGCGTAGTCATAGGAGTGGGTGACATTGAATTGTAGTAGAAACTTTTGAGATGAGGCTAATACCTGAAGATAGGGGATGTTAGTGGGTTATCCTCATGGACATTGAAATCACTCAAAATGAAAGTACAGTTTATAAAGAGCAACACTCTAGCTATATCAAAACCTCCAGTAAAAGATTGGAAAAAGTAGAAGCTAAATGGATGGTAGTAATAAGGGTGAACTGAACGTGTTGTTGTAGGATTGGTTGGATGTTAGATGTGAAAGAATATGCAGTTACCACCTGAGATGGATGTAGGGAAAGTAATGTCATGAGAAAGTCATGTTTCACTTATGATCCGTTGGAAATGTGCAGTTCATAGCTGTTCAATTTGGGTAGTTTGGTGCATCATGGAATGGGTATAAAACAGTTTATATTAGAGAGTTTTATCCTACTTTAGAGAAGAGTTATCATTATTGAGTTCAGTTATGTACATGGCAGTGCATTCTTCTGTCAGTGTGAATTTGGGAGTGGGGTAAGTTAAGGTAACTCTGTAGAGTGAACTCTGACTTTTTCTGTGTGAAGCTTTGCATATTCATTAAAGAAGAGTGCTGTGTGCTAGAAGAGCTTCTGAGCCTGAGAAGAGAAAATGATAGGTATTTTATCATTATAGAGAGAAATCCTTCTGGATTCAGAACTTCAGATGTATTTGAGTAAGAAGATATGCTGACATACAATTAGTCAGTCATACACAGTATATTTGGTCTAGTCGTAGGAAGACTGCGGAACTGAGTTAGTATCTGCCTTTTCAGTTTATACTCTATGATATGTTGAGTAAGTTAATAAACTTCTATGAATTTCAGGTTTTCCTCTTGTTAAAAAGGAATACCTCAAAAGACATTATGAGAATTAAATGGTAAATAATAATTTTAAGCACAACAGTAATTACTTATGTTCTGTTGGTGGTCGGTAAAGTCCTATATGATTTATTCAAATGATTTGTATTTTTTCTATCACACAGAAATTCCTAAAAAAGTTGATCCTATTATTGTTGTTATTATTATTTTTATTATATTAAGCTTTCTCAGTTTATAATTGATAAGTCATGCATGGACTTTGATGCTCAGGAGTTAATAATCTGTCCAGGAATTATGATATTCATTTGCAGAAGACATTTATATCATTCTTTTCAGTTTAGTTTGTGAATAATTTTTAACAACAGATAATTTTTTCTTCTCCTTCTCTTTCTTATTCTCCTCTCCCCTACTTGTTTTCCTCCTACTACTATTCTTCCTCTTTTTCTTCTTTCTCCCCTTCCTCCTTTTTCTTCTAAAGGTGGGGACGATGGATTTTTCTTAAGAGATAACTGTAGGGGAAAAAGATCTGTGCTGGTCTTAGTCACCAAACTTTAATATAAAATACTCATTATTTGTCAGAGAAAGAGAGGACTCACAAGCAGGGGCAGTGGCAGAGGGAGAAGCAGGCTCCCCGCTGAGCAAGGAGCCCAACACATGACTCGATCCCAGACCCTGGGACCATGACCTGAGCCAAAGGCAGACACTTAAATGACTGAGCCACCCAAGCATCCCCAAAATGCTCATTAGTTCAAGTTTCTTGCCAGGTTGTTTGTTTGTTTGTTTGTTTATAACTACAGTGTAAATAATGGCGAGCAAAGATGTTCTATTGGTAAGGCCAATAATTTTCAAAGAGTGGACTCTTGTTGATGGTAAATTATTCAAGTCTTGCCAACTTTTTATTTTCCTGATAAATTCTATTATTAAAAAGTATTATTCATGTAATATTGAGATCAAATTTAATTTAAATGCCTTAGAAATATTACTAATATTAAAATTAAATTCATTACTTTTTAAGTTTCTAATGATCTTTCTTAGCAATTTTTTGCTTTTTAAAAACTGTATTTTATTGAAAGTAAATAACTTTCTATTAAATAACTATAGGGCAAAGAAAAAAATACAGCTTGACTTTGTAGGTTCTACAAACCTGCAGGATATTCTTTGTGTTATTAAAATGAAAAGTAGTTTTCTGTTTATTTCTGATTTGATATGGTGGAATGAAGAATTATAAATTCCCTTTTCCCCCGCTCAGATGTTATTTTAAAATATCAAGGGAAATAAAAGATGATCATAAATTTTGTCTTGAATGAAATTTGAAAAAATATCTAACCTCAGGATTCTAAGAAGGGGGAAGGATCTTAAAATATTCTATAGATGAAATCAGATTGCATGCAATTTGGAGTAGAAAATTCTTATAGTTTTCAGACAAACTGGTTATTTTCCTAAATACATAAATTGTCAGGTTTGAGACCAGAAGAGAGAGAGAAATCAAAGAATACTAGTTACCACTAAAGAGATTAGACAGAATTTAAAGAGCTGTATCTGTTTTCACTAAAACATTAGTCTCAACTAGGTTTCCAGGGAAAATTCCTTATAAAGTTTAAGAAACATATAAAGCTAAGACTATTTAAATTGTACCACAGCATAGAAAATTCAGAAAGCTTCTGAATTCTTTTTATGTAGACTTTATAACATTGATACAAAATCTAACCAAGATAACATACACAAAATAGAAATGATAGATCAACATGACTTAATAATGCTAGTGAAAACCTTAGAGAAAGTATCAGCAAGTCTTGAAAAGCTATGCTTTAAAAATAATTACATATAATAGCAAGAAGATGTTTATGCCTTCAGAAAAATAGGAGTTAAAATCTGTTTTTAGATTAAAAAAAAACTTAATGAAATAAGAATGTATAACTTTTTCCTCAATTAAAACTAACATTAGCTTCTAAATACCAGTGACATTCTCACTGGTGACATTCTCCACTATTACCACTGTTATTTAATATTGGGAGAGAGATACTTGTTAACATATATGGGTAAGAAAAATGTTATCATATTAGATATAATAAACTCAAATCATATTTAATTGCAAAGAATGGTTATAGAACAGAAAACTCTTAGACCAAAGTGTCAGAAAATTCTATAATGAATCTATAAATCTGAAAGTGAGTCTAATATCAAAATTAAATAAGACAAGATCATCAGAAGTTTAGGTGCAAAAACAAACCTGTTTAGATAGCCAGAAAAACTAAAATCAAATAATGGAGCCAGAACAAAACCTAGTAAAAATTACTATATATTTTTTTGGAAGTAGAAAAAAAATAAGACATTTAAAAATCATAATAGTGGAGGAGGAGTCAAGATGGCGGAGACGTAGCAGGCTGAGACTACTTCAGGTAGCGGGAGATCAGCTAGATAGCTTATCTAAAGATTGCAAACACCTACAAATCCAACGGGAGATCGAAGAGAAGAAGAACAGCAACTCTAGAAACAGAAAATCAACCACTTTCTGAAAGGTAGTACGGGCGGAGAAGTGAATCCAAAGCGAAGGGAAGATAGACCCCGGGGGGAGGGGCCGGCTCCTGGCAAGCGGCGGAGCAACGGAGCACAAAATCGGGACTTTTAAAAGTCTGTTCCGCTGAGGGA